>NW_027422152.1:0-262738 GCF_037893015.1 Macrotis lagotis | reverse complement strand
GAACAACCAGACCTATTTAAGCAGACTTTGACCACAATCACCATAATCTCCAGATCATTCCTCCATGTACCAGTAGCTCCCAGCCCCAATTTTAAGGAATGCTGGAGTCATTGGTGGGGTGACTTAAGGCACAAGTTCCCTATTCCCCAAAACAAAGCTTGTTTCTACATTTGCAATAGGGACAGAATGTTTTAGGGGCTGCTGGTGAGAGGTGAGCTCTGTTAGGTCACTTGCCCAGGAGGTCCCCCCTTACCCAACCCTCCACCCAGGAGTCTGTGTTAAACCTGGACTATGTTTGGTTCCAGGCAAACCCCCTGCTGGTCCAGATGCTCCCTTCCCTGGTGGAGAACATGCATCCTCTGAGTCCATCTTGTCCAGTCTGGTCCCAGTTCTACCTCTTGTCCTTGGGATGCTTGGAGGCAGACCCAAGGGAGACTTTCTCACAAAAACACAGCCAAGGGCAGAATAGGAAGAGGAAGGACAGAGACTGAATGAAGCAGGTTCAGGTCCTTGCCCTCAGCTTCCTGTTCCTCAGCAGGGATCATGAGGAACACAAGGGGGGCAGGGAAAGTGGATACAGGCACACAGATAAGCTTTACAGATGTTCTCCTTGGATATTTCTAGACTAATCTTCCTTCTGAAACAGAAGACTCCACTGACCCATGTCCAGAAGTCTTGGGTGGGGATAGAGGGTCAGAAGGGGGCAGGGCACTCAGGTATTTTCTCCTCATTAATTCATTCCATCAGGAATAAGGGGAACTCTATGTGATCTCTCTCTGAACTAGGGAAAGGGAGATTGGGGAAGGTCAACCTCAACTACTTCCTCTTACATACCCAGAGAACAATGATGGTACAGGAGTCTATGTGTGTGTGTGTATGTGTGTGAGTATTAGAGACAGGGACACACAGACAGAGACTAAGATTTAGAGATCACCAAGGAAGTGATGGAAGTGAGATGGGAGCACCTGAGGTTTAGAGCCCCAAGGTCTAGGTTGGTATCAGGGTCAGTATGGAATCAGGAACATGGAGAGAAAGGGTTTCAGACAATGAGGATGCTGGAAGACCAATAATTCCAATCCCCAGACACCCCACAATCCCCCACCCCTACTTTTCCTTAACTAAAGAAACCATTTCCTGCCAGCAGGGGCCAAAGACAGGAGTCACTCCAGATGCTGGCTTTGAAGGAGCCCAACAAAGTCAGGAAATCATGGACCTGAGTTTTGGAAACTCAGAGTCTAGAGGAAGAGGAAAATAAATTACAAATAAGTAGGAGCAAATGTGATCCTGGATGTATGCTAGTGAGGCCAGCACAGAGGGAAGAAGACACTACCCCAATCCAGGGGGCACCTGGGCAGTCCTTCTGCTTCTTTGAGGAGGTGTATGGGCTGAACATGAAGTCAGCAAATGACTCTGCTCCTTTCTCCATCCACACCATCCTGCAGCCCAACCCCCACATGATCCCCAAGACCACACTCCAGCTCTACCAAGCCTTTCCCTTAGTACTCTGGGCATTGGTGTGGGAGAGAGCTGTAAACACTTTGTTTCCCCTTAATCCATCATGCCTGGACTAAGTCCTCTTTAAAGGACTCACTAGGGGAGAATAAGGGAGTGGTTGTGAGAGAAAGTGAATGAACATCCAGAGCATAATTCACTAGAACATCCAGAATAACTTTCTGTGAGGCTTGACAAAGAGAGCAGGCCCCTAAGGGGTAGGAATTTCATCACCTGCCAAGGTCTTTTCATCTCACTATGGAGACTAGAGGCTTGAGAGTGTCAGAACAAGGTCTGATGGAAACGTCATAACATCAGGCATGTTCTTTCAAATCTTTTCATTTTGAAAATTCCTTTTTCACTATAATTTGAACAATTTCCATCTTTGGAATCATCTTTCTTCTGGGATTTTGTCTTACAGGTTAATAAACAGTAAATTTGCTTAGATTCCTCTTGGATGGGGAGAAAATCCAAAATCAAACTTGTCCCCACTCTTTCTTGGGGACTATACAATCAACGAGCTTTAGAAGTTTACTGAAAAATCTTTTTTGTGTTCTGCCAAGGAATCCTTAAACAGTGCCTTCTGGTATTCAACCAGGGACTTTAATGCTAATTTATCATATTCAGAGAGTAATGAGAACTCTCCCCACTCCTCAAACCTGCAACCTGTGATTCCCCTGGCTGGGCACAGTGGGAGGGTGGACTCCATGATGATGAGAAGGGTGCAGTCATTCCCAGATTTCTGGGTTCTCCTCAGGTCCAACATTTCTGAAGCAGGTGACAGGCGTTAGAGCCTTCACCTCTGAGGTTACCTCTCATCGTGCCAAACAAGCTGTGATTCTGTAGCCTTTCCCCTCCTTCCTCCCCCATGAATTGACAAGCCACTTTAATACAAGTATTTCTATTGTTCCAATGTATTCTGCTCTCAGTGTTTCCAAGCCATGGCATCTCCAACGTCAAGTAGAGACAGCAGAAGGATTATGGAGGGAAAAAAGGAGATTGTAGCCTGGCAGCATGGGTGATAGGAGATAGATTCCTACTTCCTTCTTCCTCATTCCCTCCACATCTCCCACCTTCACTATTTCATCCCTCTTAGTCCCTTCTGCTCTTCTTACCCCAGGAGTCCCCTGTTCTATAACACCAGTTCCACTTGCTCCTCCTGCACCTAAACACTGGCCAATTCAAACTTATGTTAGATCTGGTCCCCCTCCCCCTATTTCTAAATCCTGACTGTGCCCCACCTCTCCCTTCCCTTTCTCTTCTGGGCTCCCTCCACCATCTCCTGAAGCAACTATTCACTCTTGTGTTAGACAGTGGGATGATTCTACAAGCCCATGGGTGATGGCAAGGAACACAAAGCTGAATCCTGAGAGAATGAATTATAAAGCAGTATATTAACAGCGTAATTCCAGAGTGTCATACCCCTTTACCCCCCAAGTTAAACCAAGGTTGGGTTCTGAACAATGAACATACCTGTGATAGTCAAAGCAAGCCCAGAAATTCCCAGGAGGAGAGTCAAGATTTTCCATTCCTACAAGCCCTCGTTGATGGTGCCCACAGCTCCAGGAAAATCAATTTGAAGGTCTGGACCCTGAGACTGTTTAAATCCTTGGCCTTCTCCTCACTCTCTTAGTTCAGCCAGTATTAAAAAATACAAATGTTTTAAAATCATCAATTGTATTTTTCCTTTCTATTTTGTGTTTTTCCCTTCTAATTCCTCTTTCGTTACATAACAAATATGGATGCATGGTACACATAACTGAATACATATAACTTTTACCTGAATATTCAAATCAATGGGGAAGAGGGAACGGAGGGTGGTAGAAAAATGCAGAACAAATAAATTTTTCAATGAATGACTGTTGAAACACCTCCACTGCGTGAAATTGGAAGACTAAAATAAAAATATCATTTGAAAAATAAAAATAACTAATCTCAAAAGACTGCTTTACAATAGTAAAAAGAGAAGCAGGAAATACAGACTAGCTTAGGTAGTAAGGATAAAATGATGATCAGCAATGGACGTAGCATATTCTCCAGCAGAATAGGGGGATTCCAAACCACAGGTGGGTTTTGGAAAGAGAAGGTCTAAAAAATTTTAAAAAATGGAAAATACAACCAAAGAGAAAGAGAAGGGCTGATTTATATAGAGACAAAATATAGGGACTTTGCAGACTCCTGAAGGGCTTGGATGAGAGTAGAGGTTTTTCAGGTCGTGGGTCCTGAATCCTGGGCAGAGGACCTGGATAAATAGAACACAGCTTTGAGACGAACAGAATGCATTACATTATCAAATATCAGGAAAAAATCCTGGATGGAAGAAAGGAGAAATCCCACCCAACCCAAGTCCAAAGACCTCAAAGAAGAGGAAGATAGGTAAAAGTGTGTAGAGGACAGTAATGTGATTATGACAAACATAGTTAGCAGAGGAAAAGCCTGCAAAAATACATTCCCAATTAAATTTTACTTAGTTTTTATAAATTTGTTTCACTTGTTTCTCTGAAAGTCGTCTTCTGGAATTTCTGATTATTACTACTGATTGGAGAAAAAAGAAATGTCTTGGCTTCTTCAAGCTTGTGCGCAAAATGTATAACAAAAAATAAATCTATTAGGTAAGAGAAAATTCAAAGGAAGATTTTTTTGGCCACAGCTTGGTTAAAGCCTCATTCATAAGCCTGGCACCATGGCCTTGTGGTATCAAGGCACTTTGGTTGTAATCAACCATTGCTGGATAGGGGTCGGGACAAGGATGGCTCCCAAATTGGACACAGTGGTCTCCAGCATGTTCCAGATCACAAGTCCTGAGGGAAACTCATCCTCTCTCTGCTTAACTACAGGGGATTGCTAAGGACAAGGGTCCTACTCCCCAATCTGAGGCTTATTTCCCAGGTCATAGAACTGGCTACTGAAATGGGGGAAGCTCCCAGAATTAGCAGGAATTTCTCGATGTTTCCTCTTAGGGCAGTTTCCTTCCAGACTATAGAAATGACATCTTTTATTTCCAGGTTTACTGAAAGATTCAAAGAATGATCACATCAAAGAGAATGAACCAAAAAGACTTTCCACCATGTGGGCAACAGCAGGAGGAGGCCCAGGTGGGAGAAATGGACTATAGGTGCTGATCTAACCTCTACCAGTTGTTAGGGATAGGGGAGATTGTAGGGGTTCCCTGTTGATGGTGATTTGGGCCTGTGGTGAATCAGACAAGGTCCTGAAAGGATTCCCCTGTTGTAAGCAATACCTCACCTCATTCTGAGCTTGAGTTTTCCTGAGACTTACGGGGCCAGGTCCCATCTCTCCCCACCATTGAACCAAGGACACTGGACACTAAAACCTTGAAAATAGCAGAAGACACATGAGCCTTCCTTGGTGGACTGTACCTATAGGTATCAAGGAGGGGAAAAACAATTGTTCACATAGGTCTACCTTCCTCATCTTAAGGAGCCACAACTACAGACCAACTGCTTTTGCCTCAGAATCAGAACCTCCTCTCCTTGAGAGTTTAGGGTTCATTTTTCAGATGCAGAAAGCATTTCCAGACAACTTCCCCCAAACCCCAAATTGCTGTTGCAATGACTGGAGTCATTCAGTGACTTCACCTATCTTCTCAGGCATCACCTTCATGAAACAGGATGGCTGTACAGGCACCCTGGGTGTTAGTGCTTCCTCTGCTCCAATATTGCCTTTCTTTCCATATTGTTTAGATCACTTGTACCCCAGTATTTGTACCTTACCAACCCACTACTTTGCCCAGTGAGGGCACTGCCTAGCTGTTTCTGTCTATACTGTCTTCTCCAGAACCCATCAAAGGGACTGGAACATTGTGAGAGCTTAAGTCATGCTGCTGATCTCCCTGGCTGCAGGCACCTCTTAGTCAAAGATGGGCACTACCTGGAATTGTGGTAGCAGGTAAATGCATGGGCCCAGAAGGTAAGGGGGCCAGATGAATTCCTGCTTCCTTCACCACCACTGCCTCCACCACCACTAACCTAATCACCCCAAACCTCCTTAGCCATTTTGCTCTTCTGACCCTGCATGCCTACACTTCCCTAATACCAACCTCATGGACCTCACCGAGCACCTTCAGACTGACCAAGCCGAAGTGAGGCTTTCCCCAACTGCAGCATTCTCAGTTCTCGTGTTTCCCACCTTTCCCTGCCATCTTACCTCTGATCTTCCACCTCCAACTCACAAAAGAGCCATTCACCCTTTGGCTAAATCATGAGACCACAATGGTGCTACATCTGAGAACAAGAAAGGTCCCCTCCCTACCTCTCCCCTCCATTGGCCCCTTCCTGCAGTTGGCGACAGACTGAATTCAGGAGGAGAATAGATTCCAGAAAAGCCCCAGGTGTGTGGCACTACTCCACACTGTCTTCCCTTGTTTCAACTGATGGATCCTCCCAAAATTGTGGACATGAGACAGAGGCAATATTAACCCAGCAATCACCATGTAGATGCTCAAGGTCTCTTGTTCAGTATGCACCTCCTGGGGACCCTGGCCACCTCTCAGCTGTTCTGTGGGGTCTCCAGGCCCCCACGCTCACCAACTGAAGGGACAACAACCTGAGATTTCCTGTCTTGAACCTGCTTCAACCTCAGTCCTTCCCGTTACTCGCTTACAGTTGCTATTGCTCAGTGGGTCAGTAGTGTCAGATTCTTACTGATCCTGGGGACCAAAATTCCTCCTCCTGGTGGTGATCAGTAGCCCCAGAGATTCCTTTTCCATTTCTACTAGTGGCTCTATAAAAAGGCAAGGTTTGAATTCCAAATAAGCTTCAGTCCCCAGGCCCTGCATGTCAGCTCCAAAGTGAGCCCTGCAATTGGACCAGGCTGTTAGTCCAGAAGCAAGGGTGATCCCAGGCCCACCAGAGAAGGTAGCTCCACGGGTCAGCAGTGGTCTGGCTGGACAATGACAAGCCCCAGGTTCACTGCAGACTCCCTGGTAGTGACAGGGGCTGGGAGAGGGGATAAGTGTTGGGGAGGTGGGAAAAGCTGGCAGGTGAACCCTTCGCCTAGCTGCCAAGGCTCAAGGCCTACTGACTGGGTTACAAGGACCAGAGCTCTCTTCCCCTCCCACTCCTCTCACCTGGACACAGTGGTGGGGGATGCGGGGACTCCAGAATCCAGCATTTGTCTTCTCCTGGATTCATTCCATCAGCAATTCTGGGGTGGTTTTGTTGTGCTCCAGAGGTGGGGTGGATTCCCCCATTCCCACTGAGCACCTGTGGGCCAAACCCTGTGCCTGGCGTGAGGGTGGAAAAGGAGATGAGGGGAGGGGCGGGGATGGAATAAAGCGGGAGGCCAAGGGAGATAAGGGTAGTCTGTTGGGGGGGCCTTTGGTGGTACAAAACTAGACTCAATAAAGGTGGGGGTAGAGACCAGACATGAGGCAAGGAGGACTGAATGTCCCTCGAGGGCTGGATTCCGGGATAGGAAGGAGCTGAATCCATCTTGCACAGACTTCACCCCCTCCCCTTTGCCCATGTGTCAAAGGCAGATGCTACTTAACCTTGAGATGCCCTGGCCTGCAAGCCCTTAGAGCACAGACAGGACCTGGCAACTGACCATGAGTTAGGGGCTGGGAGCCAAGGGAGCAGGTGGGGGAAGGGGGAGCAGGTAGAAATACCCTGGGGTTCACCAGATCAAGGCCAATTGGAAGGGCCACTTTTCTCAGGGCAGAGGGCACTATTGTCCAACCCCACCAGGGCAAGAGTGTTCTGAATTGAATGGTATGCCTGAGCAGAAACAGGAGAAAAACCAGGAAATGACTCTCCAGCTGCCCTGTTCTCATGTAGACCACCCACCTGCCCACATCTGCCCTCCTTTTACTAGCTAGTGGCTTCAACGGCTAGTGGAGAGGGGAAAAGGCTGAGCTTACATTCTCCTTCTGAGAAATAGATATTAAACTTTGTGGAAGAATGAGGGCAAGACCATCTTTCTCCTTTCCTTCCTGCTCCAGGGACTGGGCACCTGATCCTATGACTGATTTCAAAGGGAGGAAAGGGGGGTAGCAGTTATCTACAGATACTGTCCCAGTGTATTTTTCTGAAAAAACTTATCTGAATTTAAGCATAAAGAGAGTTTTTGGATTAGTCATTTCAGAAGAAACAAAGGAGTTTGTTAAACCTTCCCTGATCATCTCTAGTCCAAGAGAAATTGAATGGACAGTAGATAATATGTTTATCCCAAACCAGAATTTGGACCAGAGGGGCATAAATGAAAATTATAATCCTTATGCAAAACCAATAGAGACATTGAGTTTCCTTTTGTGACCCTATGACCTCAAACCATGATATCCTAATGATGATGAGGACGCAAGATTACTTCGAGAAATTTGAACAGTGCCCATCAGGTCACCCCTTGAATCAAACCCTTACTTCTCTGTGATCCTGCATATTAATGAGTCTTTCCCAGCAATAAAGAAACACCCTTCAAACACTTCATTGATTGGTCTGATGAAGAGGAGTCTATGATAGATCTATTGGATAATGGACTTTTCTCAAGCTCTGTCCTGGGCTTGACACTTCCCTTGAAACCTAGAATTAGGGGATAGCTCAGCTTCATCAGAAGAACTATTGTCAGTGTGATATGAATCCAAGACTCCTTTTTGAAACTGTTTATCTATGAGCGAAACCAAATAAAAGCCTGCTGGAGCCATCATCATGGGCACCCCCAGGATTTGAATTTTCCCAGGACCATAACAATCAAATAGTCTGGTGATCCAAGCACACTTTTTAGAAGCTTTAATGAGATGGGTGTCCTTGGGATGTCATCAATACCAAAAAATCACAGTTGAGGAAGGTGGATTGTCATCCAGGGCTCAGGAGCTGGAATTGCCTGTAACCCTGACTATAGAAGTCGACAACCAACGAGAAGGATTCCAGATCCAAGGTAATAGAAAATTATGTAAGGAGGGAGGGCAAAGTTTTGCAGCCCTTACATTTCTGATGGTTTCTGCTCAGGACGAATTTAAACTTGGACTCTAGTCTCCCTGCAGATCTCCCTTAAGAAGTGTGACCTACCTAAAATGGTTCTGACTCAATGAAGCTCCATAACATCTTTTGTCCATGATGCCAGGTCCCAAGGATGAGACATTAAAAAAATATTCCCTTCTGATTTCTTCTGGGGTGAAAAAGTTTATTCTTTATTTTACTGTTACTTTATTTTTATTCCCAAAGAGGATGGCTTTTTTTAGGGGGGGTTTTGCAAGGTAATGGGGTTAAGTGGTTTGACCAGGGCCACACAACTGGGCAATTATTAAGTGTCTGGGTCTGAATTTGGAACTCAGGCCCTCCTGAATCTAGGGCCGGTGCTCTATCCACTGTGCCACCTAGCTGCCCCTTAAAGGAGGATGTCTTAAAGAAACATCAATCCTTTATATGTTAGCTTAACAAAAAACACCAGTAGGAACGATTTTTAGGCCAACAATTGAAACAAGAGAAGAAAAGAATTTGAATTCAACCTTGCCTAGACATTACCAGACTTCACCTCTAATAACCAAGATCTTGATGTCATTGTCCTCCACAGGCACCTGATTTCCCTGCCACTCTTTAAGTATTTCCTGGGTGGGGTCAGATGAATGTCCCTGGCCAGAGTGCATCTCAGCTAGGTCAAAGTCCCAGGAATTACTACCTCTGAGGAATGTTGCAGAAGAGAGGGAGTCGAATGTTGGGTGGGTGTGTGGTGCCATTGGACTTTTGGAAACTGTCCCATCCAACTACACAATGGTACAATCCTTTCATATTGACATGGAGGACAGAGCTTGGGCATGACAATGATTTCAAGATCATGAATGACAGAGGCAAGGTCTGGTAAAAGATACTTTGCTTCAACGTTATTTTCTTTCTGTTTTTCCAACTCTTTCCTTAAAAAAAAATCTTTCATTTACAATATTGTAAAGATTAAATGGAAAGGAGACGAAGAAAATAAATGGGTCCTTTCCATTTGGCATCAAAAAGTTTAAAAAAATTTTAATAAGGCTGAAATACATTTAAAAATAGAATCACCCATTTTACATAAAAGAAATCACAGTTAGCTTTGTACGTGTGTGTGTATGTGTGTGTGTGTGTGTGTGTGTGTGTGTGATTCATTAAACTGAATAGCATTGTTGATGTTATTTCCCACACTTGGTAACACTAAGGGTAATATAGTCCAGGGGATTTACTTGGCAAAGATACTGAAGTGACTTCCTATGCCCTTGTCCAGAGAAGTGAGGTTGAGAGAAAGACTACAGTTATCCACGGTCATAGAACTAGAAAATATCTGAGGAGGGATTTGAACTCAGGTCTTTCTGACCCCAGCCAGAATTCCTCTGCACTGAGGTGTCCAACTGCCTTATACTAAATGGGAGCTTCCCTTTTTTAGCCTCATCATTTTGCCCAGGTATCATAAAGCATGGATTACTTGGATTTTTATATAGGTAAATTTTATGTTAGACAGGGACAGGTCCCAATGTCTGAGGGAGACATGGAGAGGATGCTAAAGGTCAGGGTTGGTTGAAGCCAGGACACTCCAATGCCCGGAATTCAGGACTGCAGACCTCCAGGCATTGCAAGCACCCTATGGACCCATGTCCCCTAGGAGCCTGAGACACTCAGAATAGAATCCATATTTTAATGTAAGGGTACTAAGTTATTTCAAGTGAAATTCTTTGGGTGTAAATAGAAAACCCTGTGCTGTACTCAGCAGCTAATTTAGAGATGGTGGTTAATGGGGTTGTGGAAACTTGACTCTTTTGTCACCTGTGGGCCCCTCTCCCCCAGGGGGGTCTTGCACTTCAGCTGGACTGTTTCTTCCATGTCCTGTGGGTGGCAGTTGGTGAGAACTGGTGGAACCTGCTCTATGGGATATGTTTTCTGTTATGATAATTGAGAGCTGGTAGACAAGAAGGCCTGGTGTTCTGGGGTGGTGAGGGGCTACTGCCTGTTGCACATCTCTTCACTATATGCTTGCTGTTGGCAGGACATGATGATGGGGGTGGTGAGGAACGTGAGCCCCATCTATAGTCATGTCTGTCCTTAATGAAAGCTTGGGGTGACCAGGAAGTGCCATGAGAATCTCAATGACTCTCTCTCTCTGTCACTCTTTCTATTTCTCTCTCTCTCTCTCTCTCTCTCTCTCTCTCTCTCTCTCTCTCTCTCTTTCTGTCTCCCTCTTCCTCTCTCTCTTTCCCACCTCCTCTCCTTTCTTCTCTCACATATAGAAAGGTTCATTCATTGGTTCATTATACAAATTATCAGTCACTCTGTTAATCCCCCCAGGAACATTTTACTATTTGCAAATAGAACACCCCTCATCCCTACCCCTTGTGCCCTCTCCTGGAATAGAAGATCACATTTCAGGATGGTGAAATGGCAGCCTCTTAGGTCATCCTGCCCAACTGGTTTACCTGTTGGTCCTTGTCCTTGTTGTAGGTTCATGTAGGTCCTAGCAACCCTATTCAGACAGACCCTCTATGGGGTGGGTAATCATGGACCCAAGGGTGGCTAGGAGGGCAGCAAGGACCACTGATATGAAGATTGATGATGAGACTCATCAATGACATCACAGAATGATGTCATGTCAGACCTTTGGGGGTAATGGGGTTCCAAATGACTGAGAGAGAGAGAGAGAGAGAGAGAGAGAGAGAGAGAGAGAGGACATCCAAGGCCAGGCTCACTCACAGCCTGGACTCTGACATGAACAGGTATCAAAAGTTCAACTGTTCCCTCCTGACTAAGGTTAGCTTCATCCTGTTCTGGCATCATAACCCAATGAATTCAGGAATTTTTAACTAGTCAGGGGAGATGTTATAGAGAGGGGGCAGGTAACCATGATTGAAGGAGTTATGGAGACAAACCTGGAGGTCAGGGCTTTTGGAAATCTATGTCTCTGGAAAGTCCCTGGGAATAGAGAGCTCATTTCAGAGCAATGTCCGGTCACTGTTCAGCCCAGGTATGAATAACTCCTTGCCTCTGGGTAGGCCAAATTAGAGCCAGGTTCCTTGCTTACCTGTTTGCTTGCTCACTTTCCTTCCAGGCCAGAGTAAAGCAAGCAAAGAAAAGGCACTAATAAGTCATTCTCCTAGGCACCAGTGCCCAAAGGTAGGAGTCAGAGGACACTGCTCACTTCCTGTCTGCTACAACACGTGACAAAGTGAATCTAAGGAGGAAGATGAGAACAGATCCAGAGCGTCCTGGAGACTGTCCCTGTGGTGTGGTGAGCTGTCCCTGGGGACCGACTGGACATGGCTAATGGCCCCAATAACCCTCGGGTCCCTCACTGAGAGCAGGCAAGTTCCTTTCTTTCTGTATCGCTCATCCTCCAGAAGAAACTCATCAGATGACCAAAGAAAAGTGACTTCCCAATGCACCTGTGTATGTGTCTTTATTGAATGAGGGAAGGAATCAACAAAGGACTGAATGAATGGGGCAATCACTGAAGGGGGTCAGTGGAAGGAGTTCTGGGCCAGGTAGAGGGGTGGCAGAAGTCACTGTCCTGGACCCAAAAGAATCTGAAATTCTTATGGAGAGAAAAACAAGGGGAAGTGTCAGCTACAGTCCCTGGGGAGCTCCTGCGGTCCTGAGGGGGCAGTAGTAGAGCAGAGGCTTTTTCTTTAATGTCATTTCTACTGGTAAAATCATCACTAGGTCAGAGGTGGACCCATTTCACAGGGTTAGACTTTGGGTCTAATGAATTCTTTCTCTGGGTCTTCTGTAACTGTTTCTGGAGAACCTGGTGGAGCTGTGGCCAGGCTGATTCTCCACCTCTCCATCACATCCCTTCATACTCCATTGCCTCACTTGGAGTCTGTGCTAAGCCTGTACTTGATGTCCTGTGAGACCCTCTGTGGTGATGCAGACTCACTCCCCTTGTGGAAAAAAATGATCCCTCTCAGTCCCCTCTTTCGAATGTGTGGGCTAATTTAGGTTTTTGTTCTTTTGATACAACTAAGCAGATTGAAGGATCTTCTTTTACTCTTGCATTTTGCTTTTGTTCCTCCTACCTTTTCCTTTTTTCTTCCATTATCTTTCTCTTTTGTTCATTACTTCTTCTTACCTTTTAATCCCTTCCTATTTTTCTGTCTCATTTCCTTCCTTCCTACCTTTTCTTTCTTTTACACATCCACATATAGACATAGAGTAGGAGTGTAGAGGAAACATCGAGATTCCCCAGAGTCTGTTCCTGAGACTCAGCTCTCTATCCCTTCTTCAGGAAGTGATCATCTGGGACACAAGTGTGGTTAGGATCCAGGTTGAGATCCCCTGCATTGAAAAGGACTTTCCCACCTGGAGGCTTCCAGCATTCTCCCTTTACCACCCCCTACCTTGTTTGCTCATGTTCACATCCCTCAGTTTTAAGGGTATAGGTGAGAGTGTTGCAGAATTGTGGTTTTCTCTTCTTGAATTCATTTCCTCAGGTGTTCTGGGAAGCCTTTGCTGATCTTCTAAAGTAAATGGGGAAGGTGAAAGAATAGATCTCTTCTATGCCCTCCGAGCACCTGAGGAGTAAGCCAGGATTCCAAAAACCCTGACCTCCAGTTTTCTCTCCATATCTCCCTCAATCATGTTGACCTGCCCCCTCTCTATAACATCTTCCTTGACTAGTTAAAAATTGCTGAATGCAGTGGGTTATGATGCCAGAGCAGGATGAAGGTAAAGCCAACGGGAAGCTACTACTCAGTGGAAATCACTAGATGGAGAGAACACGGGGCCTATATTCAGGAAGATCTGAGTTCAAATGTATCCTTATATACTTTATACCTGTTACACTGAGCAACAGTCACTCAACTTATTTTTGCCTTCATCCCGAAGGACTTAGAAATACCTACCGTTACTCTTATTAGTTTAATGAATGACACACAGAAAAGATCAACATTTGGTTTCTTTTATGTAAAATAGTTGACTATATCTTTAAAATGATTTTAAACATTTTGTTATCAACCAGAAAGGATTCCTGAAATGTTCTTTGTCTATATTTCAAAAATGCCCAAAGGAAGAATTGTGTTAATGAGCTGGAATGGGAAAGATCAGAGAGCTGAGTTAGTCTATTTGACCAGTCTTTGCCCATGGTAGCCATGATCTCAAGCTCATTGTCATCCTCAGGTCTGTCCCCAACACCATCCTGTAAGGATTTCTCTAGTTTGTACTTGGCTGGCACAAGAAGACTTTCCCTTGTCATTGAGACAAGCCTTTCATCTGCTCCCACAGAAAGATTAACAGATCTGCTCACGTTTTACCCAGTTCCCATCCTTTTCTAGTCAGAAACCCTGATGGGCTAGAAGGTGAAAGTGCTGCCCCTTTAATCTTTCCTGCCCAGCCTCGTCCCATTTATGGTTCTTCTCCTTAGGAAGGGTGGTGAGCAGGCCCTGGTATTTAAACATTTTTTAAACTTTTTCCTTTACTTTTTATGGAGCCTCTACTAGAAGAGCAAAAAGTGAATGCGTGTGGTTGCCGTTCAAGTACAATAGAAAGCTTGGTCCACAAGCTCAGAAAGAACCTAGAACACTACTGACCACCTGAACAACTGTAAGAGAGTAAAAGGAAGGCCTGAGATTGACGCAGGCTCAGGATCTGGCCCCTCAGCTTGGTGATTCTACACTTGATGGGAGTGGGGGTTGGAGAATCACACAGAATAGCTGGTAGAGGGGCAGGGAACCACTGATGTGAATACTCATCAAGAGACCTTGAACTTATGCCTAGTGATTTCTGGTTGAGTTTTGATTCTGTCCCAAGTATACTCATGGTCCAGGACCTTCCCCATGGTGTAATTAGGTGGGGGCAGCTAAAAGGCATGGTCTTTCAGAATTGGGAGGGGTTCTGAATTATGTTCTCCTCTTGAATTCATTCTATGAGGAACTATGAAAACGTTTTGTTGTTCCCCTAGATGGGAAGGAGTGTGTAAACAGGGGAACAGAGTAGTTTCTCACCTCCACACAAACACCTTCTGAGTAGACCTGCTGTTCAGCACAAATGTCAATGGTGGCTTCAGGGGGTGGAGGAGGGAGCCCATTGGTCAACCTTGAGACATTGGAGGAGCAGGTGGGGAAGATTTTAGGGGCTGGGGTGTGGAGAGCAGAAGGGTCAAATAGCTTTGGGTTGATGGGGGTGGGCAAAGTGGAAGCAATGGGCAAAAAGGTCACAAGAATCCTTCTCTTTCCCCCATCTTTCCTGGGCACCAACTTCCCCCTTTCCTCCTTAACTCCTTGTCTAGCATATTCCTGACTTCAACGTCCCATGTCTTCTGAGCAGAGGGACCAGGATATCCAGAAAACTAGAAATACTTATTCTTCCCCAAGGGGACTAGTCAGCTAATGAAACAAAAGCACTGGAGGGGAGACACATTACACACGTTATCTGGAAAGAAGAGATGAGGGCTGGGTGGCCCTACAGCTCTAGGAACATGGGGCATGAACCAGGAAGACAGAGAATGACTCTGGACCATCCTCATCATCATGTAGTCCAACCTCCCATTGTCATTAGGCAGAGCAATTACAGTTTAGGGACTTGGGGAGGAGGGAGGGCTCTCAAGACATTCTACATTTGAGAAATTAACTTTGTCTTTCTGGGAGAACAGCAGAAGATTCTGGTTTGGAGGCAAAGCCCCCTCTCCCCACTCCACAATGAGCCAAGGTGACCCCTTACTGTGGGTTGCAGGTGGTGTGTAGGAGAGGACTGTAATCTTAAGATTTTTATTCTAAACATTTACTTGAAAAAAATAAGAAGAAATAATGAGAGAAGATTTGAAATTAGACTCGAAAAAATAGTGAATTCCCTGAAGTCAAATTTCTCTATTCCTATTTGGTTGGGATGATCACAAAGTCACCTGACTCTCCTCAAAGATAGAATGGATCCAATCCAAGTTGCAAGAAAGGAAGGAAAGGAAATGAAGCCCTGAAGTGAACACTGGTCTGACTTGTGTGAGAGCCAGCCCTCACCTATGTGGTGTCAAAGGAGAATAAGGATGTGGATTAGAAGAGGGAGAATTGCAGACAAACCTGTTCAGGGACCTCCTTCAAAAGCACCCCTCTCTTTTTGGAGAACCAAGTTAAGGAGGTTTTGAGAGTTGGTTCTTCTTTTTCACCAGACAGAACGATCAGGTACCGCCTGGAGCTCTTAGAATAAAGACAGTAGCCATCCCCAGGACTCGGTTTCTCAAGGCATTGGGGTATGGGGTGCATGTCAAGAATAGAAATCTGCAGCCCTGATTTCAGGGGTTGTCTGCATCTGTCCAACCTGACCTCTAGGCTCCTCTCTGAATCTCCCTCACTAGTTTAAACTTTCCCCTACCCAACACTAGACCTGACTTGTTGAATACGGATCCAGTATATCACCAGAGAGACTTGTCAGCCTGAGAGACAAGCCCTTGTGAACTGGATTCACTGAAGGGTTTTCCCAAAAAGAAAATAGGATTTTGGCATCCTTTCCAAACTCTTTGTTCATAGTTTTCAGGACAGGCGGTGGACACTTTGGTTTCTATAGCACTTACCGAAGGAACTCAAGCTACCTTGCTTCTCCTCTAGGAGTTACACGAAAAAGCCCAGAGAAAGGGGATTCTTGTGGATCCTGTGAAATCCAGGTAAAAGAGAGCTAAGTTAGGTAAGACAATGTGTGAATGAATTTGTTCCTTAATTTGGAGTTTCTGTCAGACCTTGCTCTGCCAAGTCCAAGCCTCACCCACCTCTATAGGGTCCAGGGAGACAGAGGGTGGGAAAGACCTTTCTTTTGATCAAACAATTCTTCTGATCTTGCAGGAGTTCTGGACCTTCTAGTTAACTATGATGGCCAGTGGACTCACTCTCTTTCTCTCCCAACGCCTTCTCGAACTCCAGGCAGTGTGGC
The DNA here is from genome assembly GCF_037893015.1 of Macrotis lagotis. Classification (NCBI taxonomy): domain Eukaryota; kingdom Metazoa; phylum Chordata; class Mammalia; order Peramelemorphia; family Peramelidae; genus Macrotis; species Macrotis lagotis. Next base: position 246,425 of record NW_027422152.1, on the reverse strand, counting down.
TTGCCCCCAGCATGTGTTCATGGGCGGCCGAGGGGATCTGCCACCCTATCCCAAGCACAATAAAATCTTCCCACAATTCCTGATGGAATGAAACCAAGGCTGCATTATGGAACTCCCACCACCCCCCTCCATCCTTTAAGCCAACAGCTTCTGAAGCAGCATTAATAACTTTAGGGGAAACTGAGGCAGCCCTAGAAAATACTGGTAGAAGTTGGAGATCTCTCTCTTGCTAATTTCCCCTAGGGGTCGTTGCCTGCCCCCCAGTCATCATTCTGTCTTTGACTACCCCTCTAGACCAGAAGCCTGAGCTCAGCACCCTGAGGCTTATTTCATCACTGCCCTCCCCCTTACTCTCCTGCTATGGACTGGATAAAGAAAGGAAACAGAGGAACAGAGACAGAGAAAGAGACAGGGGGTCCTAGAGGTCAAGCAACAGCCCCTTGGGACCTGCATCTCCCCATCCTAAAGGCAGGAACTCACACTGGAAGCAGCCTCCCAGAGGGGACTAAGGGGATGAGATTTCTTCCCTTAGGGAAGTGAGATTCCAGCCTGGGAGTCCAAATGCTTGGAAATAAAAACAGACTCCCTGAGGTGAGAATGGGGAGAGGGGATTCTTTGATGAAGAGGTAATTCCCAGGTTGGTTCATAAGACCCCACCAAACACCCTCCATGTTATGGGAAAGGGAAAGAAAGGAAGGGATTGAGGAATTTGGAAAGCCCCCTCATTCCACCCCATAAGGGCCTACTTTCTACTTCAATAGAAGAATGGAGGTCCTGGGTTGGGGAAATTACAACCATCTCAAGATCCTGCTTACCTTTTGGATAGTCTGGTCAAATAGATTTGCTTTTTTCATTTTGTTTCAATCTTTTCCCTAAAAATCCTCTTTTGAAAAATGTAAAGAAATGAAACACCTGTAGAAAGGCCTACACCTACTACTTCATCACTAATACCAACAGATAGGGTTTTCTTTTAATGCTGCCCCTTAGATTTTGGGGGGGGGGGCATCACATCCTCATCATTCCTCAGCACATTCCTCATATCAGAGGTTTTAGTGAGAATTGCCTGTTTTACATGAGGAGCAGGTCCCAATTACTGAGGTTGGCTGGCAGCAGGACTGTTTTAAGCCATGACACTGACAAGTCCAGAAATCACTTCTCTCACTGCAGTCCCCACAGGATCCAGTGTTCTCAGTCTCCCAAAGTCCCTAGAGTTACCATCTTTATATCACAATATAATCTACAGATTATTGTAGTTGAAATATCCTTGACAGAAATCTGCCTCCCTCTGCTGCAGTGGTTGATTGGGACAATGGTCTGACTTGTTCACTGATTTGGAGAGAGGCTCTCACTCTTCCTGGTCCCTCTGGGACAGCTTGTTCTCTTCCCAGAAGCATGGACTTTGGTAGAGTCTGGAGGTCATCTTCTCCAGGTCCTGTGGAAATGGACCCCAGCAAGGTTGATCAACCAGTAGTCATGGAGGTCTCCCCCAAGATGCCAACCAAGAGTTTTCCACTTGGTCAGTCCTTTGGATAAGTTTGCTTCTCATCAAAGTTTCAGAATATTTGGGGGCAACCACTGGACAAAGACTGTTTCCTTAAAGCTGTCAGGAAGAGGAGTTTCCCAAAGGAGGCCAGAAATATGAGTTCCTGGTAGTGATCTCCCCATGATGCAGACCTGCCCTGCAATGCTAGATCTGTAGGGGAAGAGATTCTCTGCACCCATCATCCCTGTGAGGAAATTGTCTTATAAGAGAAAGAATCTGAACACAGAGGGCCAAAATTCATAATCCCTGTGCATTCACATCATAATCCACCATGTCCTTTGACTCTACATGACCTGTCTTTTCAACAATGATCAAACACTGTCCACATTGGGTTTCCACTGGGACTCCTCTTGTTATTCCCCACCTGTTATCCAAGCTCTTTTTGGGGGGGTTTCCTGTAATTATGAGGACAACCAAATCATTTTCTTTTGAAAACGTGACCAGAAAACCTGAGCTGGACTGGAGTTTGAATTATTGTTTTATTTCCAAAAAAAGAAAATGTGACCAGAAGACTCTCAAGATGGCTGTTTTCCTGCTTTCTGTTTGTGATACTGCTTTGAAGGAATTCTACACAATCCATTGACCAGGCAGGAAAGAGGCCTTTCCCTCACAACTACCATATTTCCCTATGTATAAGATACATATTTTTTTTTCAAAAAAAATTGGGGTCTAAAAATTGGGACCATCCTATGCAGTGGTTGTAGAAGTTTTGACTTACATTTTCCACTCTTTCACACTTCGTGCCTTTGTGCTCATTGTTTCGTATTTGTTACCAGTATATTAGGTGACATTTTGCAACATTCTGCCCAGAAATGGCTCAGAAACCATTTTTCACCTAGGGTTGAATTCAGGTTCAGAGTGATCCTTCTCCTGATGATCTGTTTGGGCCTCCTTCAACCGAGAAAACACTCCCAGTTGATTCCTGGAAGAAGAAACCCTACTGAAAACACACAGGGTGAAGAGCATGAGATACAAAGCAGCCAAATGGCTTGACTTGGAGAAGGAACTGAAGAGATGGATTGGAGAGCCAAGGGCCGTTGGAATGCTTGTGTCCAACAAGATGGTTTAAGAGGAGGCCAGAAGAATTGTAATGAAAAAGAAGGGAATGATTTCCAAGGAGAACACCATGGGTGCTTCAGGTTCATGAAACAGAATGGACTGAACATATAGCCACACCCCAGAGTTACCCAGGGCTTGTTGGCTTCAACCACAGACCAGAGCCCAAGCAGGAGCTTAGGCAGAACGTCTCCTTAGACAGGGATTCAGCACCAAACACAGATGAGGATAAGTTCATGGCAGAGAGTTGTGACAGGGAGGAGGAGTTGTAGGAATGTGATGATGAATAAGACTTGAGTTCAATAGCTTTATGAATTGTATCTTTTCAAATTTCAGGCCCCCAAATTAAGGTGCATCTTATACATGGGGAAATCTGGTAGTATTTTTTTTCTCATCAGGATAGACTTAATTCTCATTTTGTTGTAGAGAACAATTGCAGCCCCCACCCTCAGCCTCCATGTCCCTAGGCTAGCTGGGGTTGGACCCTGGGGGCCAGCAGGCAGGGGTGGGTTGCTTTTGGCTACATGCTGGATAGGAAATGGCATGTTTATGACTTCCTTCATATTTCCAGTCAAGGACTACCTTCCAGAAGTGGGGAACGCCCCAGGGGCCCCTGCTTCTTCATATTCTTTTCTGTTCTCAGAGAACAAGCCACAGCATCCTGCCACATACATTTCTCTTTACAGACACATCAGGTGCACACGCAGGTATTTCATGGTAGGGTCTCCCTTCTTCCCCACCCACATCCCAAGTCTGATTGGTTGCCCTCTTCCGACAGGTATCCCCCACCTGGTGAGACACATGCAGATTGACCAGCATCCTGTCCCAGCACTGTGCCCCCAGTCCCAGGTTGTCTCTCTACAGAGAACTCCCTTTCCCCCTTCAGAAGCCTGTGCTTCAAATGCTCAAGCAGTCTTGAGGGGAATCCACCTCCCCAACGGGAATAGCAAAAGCCCTTCACAGCATCCTGGACAACATGAATTCAAGGGGAAATTATTCAGAAACAAGTGATTCTTACGGAATTCCTAAATCACACCCTTTTTTGGTGTGGAGGAGTGTTTGATTTTCCTTTTGGGGTTTTCAGGGCCACTGTGGGATAAATAGACATATATTTTCTCAGGACATAGACATCTCCAGAGGGACATTAAGAAAGGAATAGAACATCATACAGACAGACCCAGAGGGGGGCACAGATATATTGGACAGACTCAGGGGGGACACACACAGACATAATGAGGGACACACACATAGATGCACAGAGGGACACACAGACACAACTGGGCGACACACAGACAGACACATTTAGGAACAAACAGAAACAAATTGAGGGACACAGAACCATGGACACACAGACAGATGTACTGAAGGACACAGAGACTGACATATTAAGTGACACACAGACAGGCAAATTGAAGGACCCACAGACAGATTCAGGGGACACACAGACATGGAAGAACAGATAGATACACAGGGACTGTATGGATTCTGGACTAAGAGCAGAGAAGATTGGAGTCCATGAGGATGCTGGAAGCCTGAAAATCCCCAATCCCAGTCCCCCTGCACTCCTCCCTGCTGCTTGTCTCTGATTAAAAGGGCCATGTCTTGCCAGCACAGACCACAGGCCACCACTTTCTGCCTACCATGAGCCATTCCCAGTGCTGGGTCATAAGGAGCCCAGCAAAGGCAGGAGAACTTAGATGCTGCTTCCTGGAAGCTTAAAGGCTAAGCAGAGACTCAATTATCTGTGGCCTAGGCTGGTTTGCAGAGGTGACAGCACAGAGGGCAGAAGGCCCTGGGACGGAGGGGACACCTGGGCAGTCCTCCTGCTTCTAGGAGGAGGGGCAGGAGCTGGAACATGCTCCTTCCTTCATCATCACCATCCTGCTAAACACCCTCCACATGCCCCACAAAACCACCCTCCAACTCTCCCAAGACATCCCCCTAGTATTCTGGGCTTGGTGAGCAACTGTAAAGACTTTGATTTCTATTCGCAAGTGTGCCTTCCAACCTCTCCCCACACCCCAGGAAGACTGATGGGATAGTGAGAAACTACACCCCTTGGTACAATATGCCTGGACTGGGTCCTCTTTAATTGTCTTATGAAGAAGAGTGAGTGAACATCCAAAACAATGTTAACATGATGAAAATCAGAAGTCTTGGCAAAGAGATCAGGTGCCCAAGGGGGAAAATTCATTTCACTGGTCCCTGCCTATAGAGAGGGTGAGATTTGGGAGAGTCAGAGGAAGGTCTGACAAGGAACTCCATAACATGGGACAGATTCAAGTATTTTCATTCTTCAAGTATCTTCCTTTTTCACTTGATTATGACCAGTTTCTAGAAAGGAAAAAAGAAAATTGCTTGGATTCCCCTTGTAAGGGGTTCAAAACTCCCAAATAAACATATCCCTCTTCGTTTCTAGAAATGATACAAAGAATTTTGAAACTATGTCAAAAACCAATTTCTGCATTCTATTAGGATTCCTTTTATTTTTGTTTTTGCAAGGAAGTGGGGTTATGGGACTGGTACAAGGTCACAAAACTAGGCAATTATTAAGTGTCTAAGGCCAAATTTGAACTCATGTTCTCCTGACTCCAGGGCAGGTGCTGTATCCACTGCACCACCTAGCTGCCCTCTGCTTTCTTTTATGGAAAAATTCATCAGTAAAATTCATGTCAGCTCTCTTATCAGACTGACATCTCTCTAGTGATTTCATGTATCTGTTGCAACACTGTCATAGTTTTGGGCTGGAGAGGATAAAAATTACCGAGAGATCTAGAGAGGAGACCTGAAATCAAGGCCGCAGAACTCCACCCTCTGAAATCCTCCCATCATCCCTTGGCCTTGGAAAACAGTCCTAGGCATGGCTTCTGTCTTTACACTAAGAGCTCTAGTGGGTACCTGGTCTTTCGTTGGTGAAAGTTCAACCCCTGAAACTGTCCTTCATACTTAGGCCTCAATGAAGGGAGGGGCTGTTTCCAGTGAAGGGCCTGACCTGACTTGTCTGAAATAACTCGCTCTTCTGCATCCACATTCTCCTCCTCCTCGGACACCACACAAGTGAGGACCTGCTCTCACATAGGGTAGACTAGTGGCCACATGCACACACTGGGCATCCTTCCCTGATTGCAGTTTGAGTTTGGTCCGTTGTACCTTTGATGACAGTCAAGTGTCATTGCCACTATCTCATCCCTAGAGAGAAAGTGATGTCTGAATTCAGAGAAGCCTCTAATTTCCCCAAAAGCCCAATATCAAAACTCCCATTAAGTCCTGATATCTTCAGAAAACCAAGCTTGCTATGACAATTGAGATTAATGTGCTCTCCTAAAGCTCACCTACCACTCCAGTTTAGGGACCTCCATGATGACTCATGGGTGGAAGGTAGAACATGACTTCCCTCCAAACCAGTATCTTCTGCTGCTCTCCTAGAAAGAAGCACAAAGTCATCAGCCTCCTCCCTCCTCCCCAGTCCCCCAAACTAGGCCAGTGGAGGGTTGGCTGAAGGATGATGATGGTCCAGAGTCATTCCCTTAATTCATGGTTCTGCTCAGGCCCCATCTTCCTGAAGTAGGAGGCCTGCCCAGCTGGCCCTTGGTGTTAGGATCTGCTCTGAGATGACCTCTCATGTCTTCCCAGATCAGTTGTGATTCCATCTCCCCTTCACTCCATCCTCCCCCATTGTTTGAAGAACTCTCTAAGGGTAAATACAAGTGTTTCTAGTTCTGAGTATCCTGGTCCATGCTTCCAACTCGTGACACCTCGAATTCAAGGATAGGCAGGACAAAGAATTAAAGAGGAAATGGGGCAGATGGTGATCTGGCAGCATGAGTGGGGAGATGGATTCCCGCTTCCTTTGTCCTCACTGCCTTCACCTTTTTCACATCCCCCTCCAGTCTATATCTCCTGGTTGGGCACTTCTGTTCTCTTGACCTTATTGACTCCCCAGCCTGATAACACTTGTCTCACCCACTCCTACATCATATTCAGCCTAACCAATCCAAAGGAGACAGGAAGTGACCCCTCTTCCCCTCTCTCTGTCAGGTATGTGCCACACCCCTCACTGCTATTTCTCTGCTGGGGGCTGTTCCCCACCTGCTATAGCAACTGTTAACTCTTTTGGACAGTGGGGCTACTCTGCATGTTCATGTCTGGGGTAAGAAGCACCCTGACCCAGCACATGTCTCACCATTCAGGGGAACAACTAGGGCTTCCCAGAATTCATGATAGAATGACCTGAAAAGAATTTCGTAAAATACGCCAACTCTGAGGGCCATGCCCCTTTGACCCTGAGGTTAAATCAAGTCCTGAATGATGAGCATCCAGGTGGGAGAGCCAAAGGTAGCCCAGAGATCCCCAGGCAGAAGCTCAAAGTCTCCCTTTTTCTTCCTTGAAGACTTCCCTGATAATCTCCCTACCCTCTCCCAATTACAGGAAAAAGAAACTGAGGGATCAGACCCTGAGACTATTTAAGGCCAGGCCATTCCCCAATTCTCCTACCAGAGCCTGTATTAAAAATATGTGTGTGTCGGGGAGGCTGCTTCTCATCAACCAGTGATGGAGTAGCAGCAAAATTAGGGCAAGGCTGGGGAGGAAGGATCAAAGGTTGGCAGGTAGGTAACTTCTGTTACTCTCCCAGGAAGTTTAAAGAATATTTCTCATATGTAAAAAGTCATGAGAAAGCTCTCCCTCCTCCCCAAGCCCCTAAACTGGCTGGGAATGTCCTGGCTTGGCACAGTGGGTGGTGGGACTGCACAATAACAGTCCAGTGTCATTCCTTGACCTCATGGATCTACTCAGGGTCCAGCTTCCTGAAGCAGAACACCTGCTTACTTGGCTGTGGATTCTAGGTTCATTTCCTCTGAGATGATCTCTCATGTCTTCCCAGATCAGTTGTGATTCTATCTCCCCTTCCCTCCTTTCTCCATCATCAGAAAAGGGAGCTTCTAAACCCTGGAGCAGGGCTTGTTGATTGTAAGGTGATTAATTATAGGTTCCATGCACACTTATGTGTGCGTCTGGGGGGGGTGAAGGTAGTGCTTTTGTTGGGGGTGGTGAGTCCTTGGCAGAAGGCTTAAGTTCAACAAAAATCTGAGACCCCCAGAAAAGATAAGGAAAAGGTTTTTGTTGATGATTATTAAAAATTTAGAATTTGATGTCAGGAGATTGAAGGCCATGGAAAGGGTGAGAGAATTCACATACTCTCTCAGATGTTAAAACTGCTCAGATTTTATTACAAAATACAACACAGTAAACTGGTTAAGAGACTTTTCCTCCCAAAGGGTCAGGTCAGCAGGCACTTAAGACAGAATGGCCTAATAGGCAGAGAGTGTGGCAGAGGCAGCTAGAGGCAGCGAAGGAAAGACAGAGAGAACTGACTGGGTCAGAGAGAGAGGACTGGCCTTTCGCCCCTCATCTGGGCTCTGAGGGCAAAAGGGGAACTCCCTTCCCCCTTACATGACTGAAACCAGGTGGAGGGATGGAAATGAGGAGACGAGATGACAATTTTACATATACCGGGAAACATTGGGGGCCAATTGACATCTCAAGAGCTGAAATTTCTGCCATTTACTGAGATTTTCCATCATTCAAGATGACAGCATTTTGTTGCTGCTACATCAGTAACTCTCTCATAATTAATTCTCTGCATCAGCTTGGTTTAGACAAAAGAAAAAGCCCTCCCATCCCCACCCACAGGCAGCGGAGGCCCATGTTTTAGGGAGGGCAATCTGCAGATGATGGTTATTGGAGGAAAACATAACTTCAGTTTATTGCTAATTAATTCTGTTTTCTATTTTGTTTCATGTTTCACTTTAAATTCTCCTACTAGAACTTTTGAATGATACCCCTGCTTGTAGTTAATGGAAATGCCTCCGATTCGTCCAGCCTTGGGGTTAAAAGTATAAGACAAAAATGTGAAAATATTGGTGGAAACAATTCAAAGACTTATTTTTGTTGCAAGGATTTGTACCAGAGCCCAGTGAGATGAGGGACATTTTAGGTGATAGACCCATTGATCATTAGGGAGTAGGTCATGGCAACTGAGGGACACCTGGAAAATAAATCCTACAGATGGCTTACCCATTGGACTCTCAGGGATCCAGGATATCCCTGATCACACATACTGAGTGAACTATGAGCTCCATCTGCTTTGTTCTGGGCAACACAATTGGACAAGGATTTTCCTTGAGACATTGTCCCCAGGTCAGAGGATTGAGCATAGGAGTGGAAGAAGTCACAGAAGCCGAAGTGCTGCCTGCAGGTCTTCTCTAGGTATTGAGTATCCATTGTATGCTCCAAATGAGCAGGCTTATTCCCAAGTTTTCTGGAAGATCCACAAAATGGCCACAAACAAGGGAATTTATCAAACATGAGTTTGCACTGTGTGGACAGTGCCAGGACACAGCCCACAAGCCCCAGTCTGGTCTACAGTCTGGCAATTTTGGGGGATGGAAGTGGTTTCCTATTGATGGTGATGTGGGACTGTTGGGAAACCAGGCCAGTTTGGATCAAATTCTCCCCTGATTTATGCTTTATCACCACCTCTCATTTCCCCACATCAAGTGATGCCCCTCATGTCAATGCTGGCTTCAGGAGGTGGGGGGGAGGGAGTCCAACAAAGAGATGGCAGGGAGGGATTGGGCAAGTGCAGGATTCTGAAGAGTGAGTTGGCAGGCCCAAGCTTGGTTTAGATTGGCCAACCTCAAGGTCCTAGAGGAGCAGGTGGAACACATATTAGGGGTTGGGGACCCATGGATTTAGTAGTGCAGGAGGGCCAAGAATATTTAAGTTGGTGGGGTAGCGGAGGTGGAGGCAAAAGGGCAAAAAGGCAAAAGGAAGCAGGAAACCTCCTGTTCCTCCCATCTTTACTGGGCCCTAACCACCCTTTCTTCCTCAATCCCTTGTCCTGCACATTCTTCCATGCATGTCTTCCAAGCAGTGAAACCAGAACTTCCAGAAAACTAGAAACCCTTTTTCTTAACCTACGGGACTATTCATCTAATGGGGGGAATGGACAGGAGGGGAGAAGGAATTCACACTTAACCCAGGAAGAAGAGATGAAAGGTGACATCAGAGGACAGGATGCCTGAAATATCCAGGGCCAACTGGACTGTGCAGAAACTCTAGGATGGTGGGGCCTCTGGAGAACCAGAAAATCAGAGAATGACTCTGGATGGTTATCATCAACATGGAACACACCCCCGATTAGGCAGGGCAATCAAAGTTTGGAGGCTTGAGGAGGACTGAGGGCTCTCCTGACTTTCTGGAAGAGTAGAAGAAGGTTTTGGTTTGGAGGGAAATCCCCCTCTCCCTATCCTACCATATAGCATGGAGATCTCTAACGTAGAATTGCACATGAGGTACAGGAAAGGACATTCATCTAAAAAAAATTATTTCAAGCTGAGTTTTCTGAGAAGAAAAGAACTATCAAGACATAATAAGCTGAGTTTTAAAAATTAGAACTTTGAAAAACTAGTGAATTCTCTAAACTCAATTATCTCTGTTTCGATCTGGGTTGGATAATGGCAATGTCATCTGACTGTCCTCAAGACAGAATGGACCAAACCCAAGGTGCAATAAGAGAAGGAAACCCAATGTAGCTAGGATGTGGACAGTGCTTTGACCTGTGTGAGAGCAGGTCTTTATCTATGTGGTGTCAGAGGAGGAGAAGGATGTGGATCAGCAGAGGGAGGGTCATCATTTGGACTTTCTTCAAAGATGGTGGAAAAAAATGTCCATTTTGTAGTCATTTCACAGATGAGGAAACTGAGGAGTACAGGGCTTATCATTATTCCAGGGTCACACAGACAGTATGTTTGGTCACATTTGAACTCAAGATTCTTCCAAAAACCTTCCTGACTGTAGCCCCAAACTGTAGCTGTTGGATCACCCTTGTGCTCCTGATTAAATAGATTCCAACTGTTATATTTTCCTTCGAATAATTGAAGTCATTCCCTGAAAATCATCTTTCTTCTGGTCTTTTTGGACAGTAAAATAGAATGAAGATAAAGGAGATGTCACAATGTATTTCATCTTGCAGGAAAAAAAAAACAGCCAACAAACAATATTACCCTCTGCCCCCCAATCCAAGGTAGTACAGCTTCTTGCTCAGGCAGACCCCACTGTCTGGTGATGTTTTGTGAGGGGAGACAGTTCACCCAATCCCTAAGGCGCTGGAGACCAGGCTTTTTCACAGCCTCCCCACTGACAAGTCCAGAAATCAAGGCAGCAGCTCTTCTGCGCCTGCAAGCCCCCCAGGAAGGTCCCCTTGAAATCCAATAATTGGAACTTCCACAGCTCCTACTGTGTGCTGATTTATAAGTAAAGTCTTTAGAACTGTTATCTCATTCCATCCTCAGAAGAACCCAAGGAAGGGGTTGATATGTTTATTCCCAATTTGCAATGGAATGAAGGTGTCTGATGCTGAATTTAAAAGCAATCTTGCTTAGGCCTCAGTGAAGAGAGGGGCTTTTTCCAGGGAGGGGTCTGATCTGACCTGACTGAAATCTCTCCCTCTTCTGTATCTGCACCCACCTTCTCCTTGGACACAACACAGGGGAGAACCTGCTCTCACATAGGGCACACCAGTGGCCACATCCAGGCTATACTGGGCATCCTTCCATGATTGCAATGTTTGGTCCTTTCTATCTTTAAGGACAGTCAGGTGACGTTGCCACTAGCTCATCCCCAGAGTCATAGTGATTTCAGAGTTCAGAAAAATGCAATTTCCTCAGATGATGAAATTAAAAACTCATTAAGTCCTGATATCTGCTGAAAACCAAGCTTGTAATCACAATTGAGATCAATGTGCTCTCCTAAACTCATCTGCATATGCAAATTAGGGGACACCATGATGGGTAGAGGGTAGAGGGCAGATCATGGCTTCCGTCCAATCCAGAACTTCTGTTACTCTCCCAGGAAGTTTAAAGAATATTTCTCATATGTAAAAAGTCATGAGAAAGCTCTCCCTCCTCCCCAAGCCCCTAAACTGGCTGGGACTGTCCTGGCTTGGCACAGTGGGTGGTGGGACTGCATGATAACGGTCCAGTGTCATTCCTTGACCTCATGGATCTACTCAGGGTCCACCTTCCTGAAGCAGAACACCTGCTTGCTTGGCTGTGGATTTTAGGTTCATTTCCTCTGAGATGATCTCTCATGTCTTCCCGGATCAGTTGTGATTCTATCTCCCCTTCCCTCCTTTCTCCACCATAAGTTGATGAGTCCCCTTAGGCAAAGTACAATTGTTTCTGGTTTTCTGGGTATCCTGGTGTCTCTGCTCTCAAGTCATGGTATCACTTAGTCAAGGATGGGCAGAACTAGGGGGTTAAGGAGGAAATCAGGGAAGATGGTGATCTGGAAGCATGAGGGGGGAGATGGGTTCCTGCTTCCTTCTTACTGACTGCCTCCACCTCCACCATCCCCTTATGTCCATACCTCCTGGGCCCTTCTGCTCTCCTGACCCCATGGATCCCCAGGCTCCATACTACCTGTCTCACCTGCTTCTCCAGCCCAATAGGAACCGAGAAAGGAACTGGCCCGCTCCTCCCCTTCTGAATCCTGTATGTGTCCCACTCCTCCCTGCAATCTCTCTGCTGGGCTATGCCCCCCATTGTTTACTCCTGTGGACAGTGGGGCTAATCTACACGCCCATGCTTTTGTTGAGAAGCACCCTAACATCCCACATGTCTCCCCATGTAGGTAAACAACAAAGCTTTCCCACAGTACATGACAGAATGAATTGAAACCCGACTTCTGAGAGCCACACCCCTTTGTCCTCAAAGTTAAACCACCAAGTGGGTCCTCAACTAGTATCCATGTGACAGAGTCAAAGGAAGCCCAGAAATTGCCAGGCAAAAGATCAAAGCCTTCTTTTCCCTTCCTGGCAGCCCTGCTAATAGTCTCCCAACCCTCTCCCAAATGTAGGGATAGTAAGTTTTGGGGCCAGATCCTGAGACTACTTAAATGCCAGTCCATACATGTACTCTCCTAGGACAGCCTGTATTTACACATTTAAGATTCCAGGGGTCTGCTTTTCACTAGCCAAAGGAGAAGCCTCAAAACTAGGGCCAGGCTGGACAGGAAGCCAGAAAGGGTTGGATGTAATGGGGAGGGGAGGTTTAGCATCTACATCAGAAAAGGGAGCTTCCAGACCCTGGAGCAGGGGCTGCTGATGCTAAGGTGACAATTTATATGTTCTATGCAGACTTCCTGGGGGCATGGTTGAGGGAAGTGTTTATGATTTGGGAGGGGGTGAACCCTTGGCAGAAGACATCAAGTTCAACACCATTCTGAGACCCCTAGAACAAATTGCTTTCTCTCAGAGCTGGAAAGGTTCGGTTCAGTCAAAACAGGAAGCCCTCTCAACTCCAGTCATAGATGCCCAAACAGAAATTTTAAAAAAAGTCATAGAGGACAGCATTTGGGGGATGACAATCTCTAGATACTGTTGATTAAATAAAAACACCGCTAAAATATATTCCTAATTAATTCTGTTTTCTTTCTCTCATTAGAATTGGTTCACTAAAAATTCTTCTGGATGCTATATGTAACATCATTGAATGTCGATAAATGAAATGTCTTGGATTCTTCAAGCCTAGGGTTCAGAAGTATAAGACAAAAATCTGAATGTATTATTTTAGGAAAAAATTCAAAGGGATATTTTTGTTGCAAAGATTTGCACCAGAGCCCAGTGATATCAGGGAAGATTTAGTTGACAGCACCCATGGCTGAATAGGGAGAAGGTGACAGCCACTGAGGGACACCTGGAGAATAAATCCTAAGGAAGACTTCCTTACTGTACAATGAGGGATCCAGGATGTCCCAGGTCACAGGTACTGAGTGAACAAGGAGCTCCCCCTGGGTGACTTGATTGGACAAAGACTCATTTTGAGGCTTATTCCCTAGTTCAGAGGAGTGACAGTAGGACTGGGGGAAGGCCACAGAATCAAGGGCAGCCTGAAGGCTTTCTCTATGGGTTGAGTGTCTGCTAGACTCTAGAAATGATGGTTCTTGTTACCAGGTTTCTGGAAAATCCAAAGATAGTCACATAATAGAGAATGGATGAAACAAGACTTCCAAAAGTTTGAGCAATACCAGGATACAGCCTTAAAGCCTCAGGCTACATGCTCTGGTCTATGGCATGGCAGCCATTGGGGAGATCGGAACCTAAGGTATTTCTTGCTGCTGGTGATGATGCAGGGCTGTGGGAGACAAGACAAGTATCTGTTGAATTGCTCCTTGCTTTATACTTTATTCTCATCTCTCCTTTCCCTACATCAAGTGCATTCACCCAGAGGATGGAGCCATGTGATTCTAGTTTTCCTGGCTATACCAGAGGTCAGCACAGTGACCAGCTCAACCCAGGATCCCAGTGCAGTCTGTTCTTCTCACTGGTTGCAGCCCATGGGATGACGTGGCCAAAGATTGGCCTTACCTGGAACTGTGACCAATGTGAGAAGAGTGGCCTAGGCATCCCAGTGACAAGACTTATTCCTGCTTCCTTCATCCTCACTTCCTTGACCCACCCTCCTGCCCCTATCCCTCCTTGGTCATACTGTTCTACTGACCTTTCCCCAATATAAAATTTCCCCAAGGCCTCCTCCAGCCCCTTCAGGCTGACTGACCCAAACCAAGACTTCTGTCTCTGCCCTCTTTATGAATCCTACCCATACTCCCCCCTCCCCTCTCTTCTCATACCTGCTTTTCCTTCTTCACCTCTTCAAACACATGTTCTCTCTGTGACTAGACAAGAGGCTACCCTGCAGGTTCACAAATGGGGAGATGGGATTTGTCCTTCCCATGTATCATGAACAGGAGTAAAACATTCTCATAGTAAATTCCTGAACAAATGGATTGAAGAGTATCTCACTCCAGAGACACTGCTACTTGTTCAGGACCCCTACTCCAGCCCTTTTCTCATACCCAGGAAACCAAAGATTAGCTTGCAAAGAGGGTGAAGGTAGCATAGATACATTCTTAGGCCAGAAATTACCAGGCAGAAGGTCAAAGTCAAAGTCTTTCATTCCTTATCCACATGAGTGGGGGTCTGTCCACTGACAAGCCATCGTTGATACATCTCCCAGTACCCATCAGCTACATGGGCAGAGAACTGAATTGAGTCTGCTTAAATGCATATATCTCAGACATTCTCCATACTCTCTTAGTAAAGGTAGTCATAAAAATTTGCCCCCAAGTCCCTCAAACAATCCCTGGGGTCTGCCTGTTACCACCAAATGGAGAAACTCTTAACTTAGGCAGGGTTGGGTAGGGAGAAGTCAATGGGGATAAGGCATGTTCTCCCTCAGGAAGGGAGCTCCTAGCCCAGCAGGGGATGATCTGGCTGGAAAAAGAGACCACCAGGCTCAATTCAGACTCCCAGAGGGATGGGGCCTCTGGGGAAGGGAGAGGTTTTTTAGGTGGGTAGAATACTGGGCAGATCTGGTTTACCTTAGCACAGCCTTGAGACTCTCAGGGTGTCAGGAAGATCAGAAGTCCTAGTTTGGTCAGAAGGAAAAGTCCTCTCAGTCAGCTCTCTCTCATATCCCCCCCACCACCCCCAACCATCACTAAACACTACAGAAATGCTGAAAGTTATTTGGGCCTATGGTGATGATATAGACTCATTCAATGACCTAGTGGTTCTGCTCAGTCAAGAAGCTGGTTAATGCCCAGGCCCTTTTGCCTCCTTTCATATTGATGTAAGGATAGATGAAGAGAATTTATATGAAACAGAAAGAATTTGGGTGGAGATGTAAATTGACTCTTGAGATGCAAATTGACTTGAAGTAGAGAATTATGACAGTAGCAGAAAGAATTGTAATCTTTGGGTGGATACCCTCCCCATTCTTAAAGTACCATTACTTCATTGTTTAATATAAAATTTGTATCCTGACCTCATTCAGTTGTACTCTCTACCTAATTCTGTGTCCAGTAAGAGAGTGTTCACCTTTTGCCCTCTGAATGAGAGGCAAGACATAATAAATTGGTTTGTACTCTAGTTCAGGGCCTCTCAGGTTTCTCTGACAATAGCTCAGCCAATACTGCTTGGTTGCTTGGTTGTCATTTTATGGCGCTCTCTCTCTCTCTCTCTCTCTCTCTCTTTCTCTTTTCCTCCCCCAAGCTCTGCAGAGGGAAAGGGGAGGGAGAAGGGAAGTCTTCCTTCTTAGAAAACAGGGAACCCCCATGCTTTCCTCCTTTGGGGTGGAGGATGGGGTTGGGGTAGGACCACATTTTTCTTAGGCTAAAGGTGTTTATCAATTCCAAGCCCCATTTAACTGGGCTGAGAAAGCCCCACCCTTGGGAGGGGGAAGGGGAAATGGGCAGATTGATTGTCCATTGGTTTGAGAAAAGGGGGTGATAACTTTTTCTGGGACTGGGAAATTCAGATTTCATCTATTAATTAAGACTGTGCTAATCACTAATATTTCTGTAACAGAGTCACTGTGTTTGAACTTCCTAACGTTACTTAAGAATGCTTTCAATTTAACTCCTTCGTTGGCTATTTCAAAATTGTAATGAATATAGAAGAGGTTTTTCATGAAATTCTGATTGATTCCAAAAATACCTTATTTTTTTTCACTGGTCTTAATTGGTACATTCAAAATATATATATATATATAAATACAACTATGTGTGTTCATGTGTATTTAATCTTCAATGGCACATTTTCCCATCTCTCTACTGACCTGGAGAGTCGGGCACATTTTCTAAATTCTGAGATCTGGTACCAGCCAGGGTGTCAGTCTCTGCTTGGTAAATTTGTTACACAAGAGTTGTGTCTGTGTTTAAACTCCTGTGTCTGTGTATGTGTGTAATTCTGATCTGAAATGGTTGCAGTTACCCAACTTAAATGTTATTCCTTTTAGTTTTGGTTCTGTATTTAATTGTTTAAAAAAGATTTAACTTAACATTAAGTAATTAATGACGTTGGGATCTGAGTTCATCTGCTTATACCATTTGAAAGTTTGTAAGTGGCAGAGTTTGGAATGATTTCAGGAGTGAGCTGTTTTTGTTAACCAAATATTGACTGAAGGCTATATTCAACTTAGGTCAATGGGCACTTTAAGGTTTAGGAAATTCAGACTCCCTGTCCTCAAGAAGCTTGGAAAAGGGGGTGGGAAGATATTTGGTAGGAAAAGTCATCACCTTCTGTTTAAAGAAAAAAGAAACTCTCTGAGAGTAATTTAGTCACCTAAGATTTGTAACAAGTCTTGAGAATTTGTGTGTTATTAAGAAGGAAAACATAATTGGATCAATTGTTTATCAAGGAATTTGGGAATATTGAATTGTTGTGGCTTGCTTCACCTTGGGGTCCACAGCAGTGACCTGCCTCCCGGAGGGGTGCCCAGTATAAGGAGCCAAGCCACTGCTGCCTTATGCCTCCAGCTCAATTTTATTACTGCTTAGCTATTACAAATATGCTGTTAGGTCTTCTGGGGTAGGACAAAGCATAATGAGGGAATGGGGGAGTGCACAAGCAGGGTAAGTTCAGCATCTTGCTTTACAGGATAAGGGGGTATGTTAGGGAGGAAGTGATAAAACACAGCTGTGTCTAGTGACCTTAGTTTGTGGGGCAGAATGTCCAGCACCCAAGGACTCCGGAGCACCTTATTTCCAAGGGCGGCAAGCCAGCGCCTGAGACTGTCCAAGTGGTGGTTTACTTGGAAATGATTGTGTCATGGCTGTTAGAATAGCCTGTGTACCCACATTGAATCATATAATTTATTGATTACTTATGGGAAAGAGATATTGTACTAAATTTTGTAATTTGATTTTGTTTTGATGTTAAATTGATATAAATTGTAAACAAGCTCACAAGGTCTTTTGTTGGTAAAGGAAAAAGATTGTAATCTTTCTCTCATCATCTATCACATATCTGTGTGTTTGTGTGTGTGTGTGTGTGTGTGTGTGTGTGTGTGTGTGTGCGTGTGTGTGCGTGTGTGGTGTGATGGGAACCATTGTGTCTGGGAATACTGCAAATTGTCTTCATCTGGTGTCTTTGAATGTCTCATCCTTGTTCTAATAAGAGCCATGGCAGCGGGAGAGGATTAGAGACTGGAAAGGTATTTGGGCACTGGTGTTTTGGTGAATAAATGGAGCACGCGGAGCATTAGGGGATCTTGATGGAGTCCTTGAAAGGATAAAGGTGTCCAGAAGTGAGACTCTACATATATGTATTTATCAGGTATGAGATATTCTTTTGTAACCTCAAAGGAATTATATTAGCAGTGTTTGGTTCTCTTGTGAACATGTAAACTATTTGAATACAGTAATGTTAAGGCCGGAATTAACATGTGATTGTTTTGAATGGTCTTCCAATGGATTTAAGGAATTCTGACAGTAATTTGTATTCTGAAGATGTCTAGTTGTTAAAAGTTTTTGTACATATATGTTTCTAGCTATATATGTAACTTTGGACTAAACTGTGGTTATTTGCTTTGAGGGAAAAGCACCTATGTAATATAAGGAAGATAAAATAATGACGATAATTTGAGATTTCCTCTGCGGCAGTCTCTAGTCAATTGTGATGTGAGAGGTATGGAGATGATGGGCCACCACCTAGTCAGAAGGAGATGTTTTGTTATTTTAAGCAGTCAATAACTAAATGGGTTCATTGCAAAAAGTTGATTTAATTAAATTTCATATACATATATGAATTATGATTATTGTACTTACATCTCAAAATCTGTTCCACATTTCATTTACAGCATTGTCCTTAGCAACATGAGAAACAGTTGAATTATGATTTTTCCCCTGGATCTCTAATACCAAGTTAAAGCTTGGTACATTCTTGGTTCTCCTTAGTGCTCAAGTCACCTGAAGCTATGGTTATAGATAACTGCTGTATTATAACATATTGATCTGCCTGACAACTGGTATAATAAATTAGAAAGCCAATATGCCATTGAAGCCATTTAGCCATATGGGGTTTGTTGTTAAATGCTGGAAATGGAATGTGTTCTTTGAAAGAATGACCCTAGGGGGCGGCTAGGTGGCACAGTGCAAAGTGCAATGGCCCTGGAGTCAGGAGGTACCTGGGTTCAAATCTGGCCTCAGACACTTAATAATTACCTAGCTATGTGGCCTTGGGCAAGCCACTTAACCCCATTGCCTTGCAAAAAAAATATATTGAAAGAATGACCCTGGCCTCAACTAGGGTAGGATTCTTGGAAAAGTTCCCTCACAAAGACATTGAAAAATATTGTCTGTATAAGGGAACATATCCTGGTGTCCCTCTCTGCTCTGTAAGAGCTAATTTCCATGATCATTCCAGGTGCATCATAATTGTTTGAGACAGTGGATCAGGATAATGCCTATTGGCATATTTAACTGCTTTAAAGGAGAGCTCCACTATTCAACTAGAATTTTTGTTCATTCTAAACATGACTCAAGCTAAAATAGAAAATGTTTAGGAAATTACTTTTTGGTCAGGTGCAGTTTCGAAATGCCTTTTCAGTACATTTATTTATACTGTTTTTAAGCATTTGTTTGCAACTTATGTGGTATCCATCAAATAAATCTTTGTTGTATTGGAGCCCATGTTCTTATAAAAAGAATTTTGATACTGGCTTAGGATTTTAAAGTATAATTCTTTTCCCTTATAGACCTTCTAGCTTTTTCCTAATTTGGGGACCTCTGTTAAATATCCTTTTCTGTTACAATGTCTCTGGTTTTGCTTCCTCAATATTTTCCCTTGAGTTTTGTTTCTCTTAGCTTTATAAGACCAGACTCTGTAGATGCCAGCCAGCTGTGCCAGCCAACCATTCCCTTGACCCCGCCTCAGTGAGACCCTTGCTGTAATACAGTCATCTCCAAATGGACTCTGAAAGATCCAGAAGAATCTGGTCCCAAATAATTTGAGGTGGGAAATGATGCAGGGGAAAGATGAAGTTTGAATGTAACAGAAAGAATTTGGGTGGAGATGTAAATTGACCTGAAGTAGAGAATTATGAGTGTAAGAGAAACAATTGTAATCTTAAAAGCTGCCTGGTGTGGAGACCCCCTCCCCCTCCAATTCTTGATGTCCCATTGATTCATGGTTCAATGTAAAATTAGTATCCTGCTCTCCTTAGGCTTTACCCTCTACCTAATTCCTCCTCTAGTAAGAGAGGGGAGTTCACCTTTTGTCCTCTGGATGAGAGGCAAGACATAAAAACATTTGACATAAAGGCAAAAAAGCCCTAACTGTTGGCATAAGTGAGGAAGTAGTAGATGCATTTTTTTTTTTTTACGGATGTTTAATTTGTTTGCATTTCTTAAAAAATGGGATTTTTAGGGACATGATTGAAACGAAATGAAAAGTAAATATATTTTACCAAACCTTCCTGTGGATAAGCATGATGCGGAAATGATTGTAATTGCCCCAGCCCAGGAACCTCCAATCCATCCTTTAAGGATTTTTTGAGTATCCGGGTTGGGTGGGATGAGGGGGCTTTCCCTAGTCCCCAAAGATATTTTCTTTTGCTTTCCCAGAAAGTGGAGGGTGTTCTGGGGGTTGGATGTTGATGTGCTCAACCAGTTCAAGAGCCTGGGATTTTCTCCCTTCATTAGAGACTCCCCTCCCCACCCATTCACTCCCCAGGGAGTCTGTATTCATTCTCAAGCAGATGGCCTGCCAGGCTGGACCTTCACATCTCTAAGGGAAGAAATGTCATCCCCTTAATCCACTCTGGGAGACCGGTACCAGTGTGAGTTCCTGCTTTTGGGATGGGGAGCTGCAGTCCCCAGGAGGGTGGTGCTTGATCTCTCAGGCCTTCTGTCTCTGTCTCTATGTCTCTGTCTCTGTTTCTCTGTCTCAACCTCTTTTTCCTTTTCTTTCCTCATGCAGCCCACAGCAGGAGACTAAGGGGGAGGGCAGTGTTGAAAGCAGTCTCAGGATCCTGAGCTCAGTCTTCTGGTCCAGAGGGGAAATCAAGGACAGAATGATGTCTGGGGGGTAGCAGGGACCCTTAGCGGAGCACGGCAAGGGAGATCTTGAACTTCTACCGGGAGATTTCTAGGTCGTCCTCAGTTTCCCCTAAAGTCACTAAAACTGTTCTTTTATAGCATGAGGGTGGAGGGGAGGCAGGATTGGGACAAGGCCAGAGGGGGGTGAATTGAGAATGCAGCTTTTGTCTTCTCTTGGATTTATTACATCAGGAATTCTGGGAAGCTTCTGTTGTTCTCTAGGAGAGGCGGTGGGTCACCTCTGCCCTTCATGAGCACCTACTGGGTGGATCAGGTTCCTGATAAGTGGGGTAAACGTCTCTGACAGGAGATGGGAGGGGGGGCAAAGGAGGAATACCCTGGGAGGGTTAGGGGGGACAGCAGTGGAAAGTTGGGAGGAACATTGGTCATTTGAAACCTGACTCTAGGGAAGGAGGGGTGGAGTCTAGCCATGAGGTTGAGAAGATAGAATGGTCCCAGAGGGGGGCATCCTGGGGGAGAAAGGAGACTGAATCCATTTTACTCAGAAGTCCCAACTCCCCTCCCCATTGCTACAATCCTAAGGACAAGTCAGCTCCTTGACCCTGGGGTGCCGTGGCCTACAAGCCATTAGAGTACAAGCAGGATGTGGGAGGTGATAGTGTGATAGGTGCTGGGGAGCCCAAAGAAGGCAGATGGGGGAGGGGGAGCAGGAGGAAATTCTTGGGTGCCCACCAGATTTAGGCAAACTTGCATGGTAAGCTAACTCAGGGTAGAAGACAGCACTACTATTCAAGCACACCTGGACAAGCAAGTACCGAACTGAGGTCAGTACCTGAGTAGAAGCATTAAAAAAAGGAAATGACTCTCCAATGTCCCCCACCAAGTACCCCACCACTTGCCCATACCTCCTTTCTATTTCCTAGTTTGTGGCCTGTAAGGTTTACTGGAGAGGGGGCAAGACTGGTCTTATATTCTCCTCAGAAATGGATATTAACGTTTGTGCAAGAAAAGTGTAGGTTATGGGAGGAAGGCCTCTCTCTCCTCTCCCTGCTGCTCCAGGGAGTAGGGATCATTTTCGTAGAGTGGGGTGCCCAGAGGACCCAGCAACAGGATTCTGTCCAGATCCTGTGGCTGTTCCAACCAGTAACAAAGAAGCTTTGCAGGAGATCAACTCCAGCACCCCGCCCCACATTGGGACTGCTCAGTGCTCACCATACCTTCTCAGAATGGGATCTGCTTCAGAAGGTCCTGCGAACTGTCCCTGGGGTATGGAGAGAAGCTCCTGGGGACCATCTGGAAGTGAGTAGCTGACCCAATAATGAACCCTTGGGTCACTTACTCAGAGCAGGCCAGGGCATTTCTCTCATCACACTCCAGCTTGGCCTTAGGGGCTTCCTTTCTGCTGATCCTCAGAAAGTGTTTGAAATTTTTCAGTGTACCACGTCAATGGACAAAACTCTGGGCCAGGCAGTGGGGTGCCAGAGAACTCAGATTTTCCTGGGCCCCCAAAACCTAAAATTCTCATGGGGGAGAGAAAAAGGAGGCATGGTGACAGCTCCAAATGGTGAACTCCAGGGGTGCTGGGGGAGCAGCAGTAGGAGGCTATTGGCTCCTCTTTAATGTCATTTCTACTGGGAAAATCATAGCCAGGCCAACGTTTGACCATTTTCCCAGGGTCAGAAACTTTGGGTCTAAAACCTTCCTTCTCTGGGGCTTCAGTAAGTCTTTCTGGAGCATTCATGACTGTAATAGAGGCAAGTCAGCATCCCACCAACAATACCAATCCAAGGAATGATTGAACCCTTCCAGGCAACTTTATTTGCTGATGAGAGGGGGCCCTGACCTAGTTCATGGCAAGAAGTTTAGGTGAACTTTTGATTTGCTTCATATCCTGTCCCTAGGATGGCAGAGTGATTCTTTCGCCAGAAGGATATGGCTCCAGAGCATCTCTGATGAGTTCACTTGACCCTTGCCCACAGCCTGTGACAGCAGTGTTTGCAGTAGAGACAGGACTAGCACTGGAGTTCAGCAAGACTGATTTTGCATAAGGTATCAGACACTTAGCATCTGTGTGACTCTGACCAAGTCCCATAACTTCACTTCCTCCACTGTAAAATGGGAATAAAAATAGGCCCTTCCTGGGACTCTTGTGAAGATGAAATGAGGACAGTTCTTAAACCTTCACTCCTCAGTCAGAACATAGTAGGAAGTATGGATATTCTAGTCATTAGGCTTCAAGTGGACAATCCTGGGGTGGTTTTCAGAGGCTGAAGAGGTGTTCCCCTGATTTCTGGGCTTGAGAGTATCGGGGCTGTGAATGACCCTGATTCCAGCCCTGTAGCTCTCCCACAGCCATTGGCTGACACTTCATCCCTCACAAATCATCTAAAAAGTGCTGATATCCTCAGACTGTAGGGTCTGCCTTGGAGAGAAGTTGTAACATTTTTGATTGGGATCAGAGGGAAATTCTGTTTTGTTTTGTTTTTTGACAGATGGTCTATTAATCTTTCTGCAGGAGCAGAAGGGCTTGGTTTTGATTAAAAGTGAAAACCTTTTTATCCCATCCAACAACAAGCTGGAATACTCCTTACAGGCTAATCTTGAGGATAGACCTTTAGGATGACAATGATCTTGAGATCATGGCTGTTATGGGCAAAGTCTGGCCAAACGGACTAATTCAACTCTCTGATGCTTCCCTTTCCAACAAATTTTTTCCTCTTGACATTTTTGGAATTAGACTAAATTGGATTCTTTCACCTTGATATGAAATGTTTGAAAAATATTTTTAAAACAGTCACCTTTTGCATAAAAAGAAACCAAAGGTAGTTCTTTTCTGTAAGTCTTTCATTAAATTAATAGAGGAAATGTTATTTCCAAATCCATTGAGGCAAAGAGGAAGTGACAGATGCTAGAAAGTACATTCGGATGAATTTGAACTCATATCAGGTATGCAGGCCTAAGGTTCTATTCGACTCCTTTAAACTTTTAACTTGTTTTTTTTTTTTTTTTCTTAAGCCTCACCCTTTTGCTCTAGTATCATAAACGCCTAATTTCATGGATTTTAGCCAACCAGGTGAGATGGTAGCTAGGGGGCAGGTCACAGTGTTGAGGGAGATCTGGAGAGAAGGCTGAAGGTCGGGTGTATTAGAATCTTGGCCTCCTCCTCAGGTGCTCATAGGAGGATGATCTGTTCTTCCACCTTCCTCATCCCTCCAGAAGATCAGCAAAGCTCTCCCAGAATTCCTGATGGAATGTCGAGGCACCTCCCACCTGCACCCCCTTTTAAACTAGGGGATGTACACATGAACAAATTATTGTAGAGGGGACAGGAGAGCCTTAGAAACCTTCAGATAAGACAGTCCTCACTGCAGGGGATCTCAACCTGGCTCCTAACACACACTTATGTCCCTGATGATCACTCCCAGAGGAGAGCTAGAGAGCTGAGTCTCAGGAACAGAGATTCTTGAAATCCCTACATTTCCCCTTATGTTCATACTCTATGTGGGAATGTAAAAGAAAGAAAACGCAAAAAGAAGGACGTTTGGGAGGAAGTACTAAAGGGAGAAAGAAATTGAACGGTATTAAAAGACGGTAAGGGAGACATGAAGAGGAGACAAAGATAATGGAAAAAGGAGAAATGAAAGAGAAAACTGAAAGAAGAGTAATATAGAATCCTTGGGGTAGAAGGGAGAAAACAATCCTGAGACACACCAATCCTGGAGCCCCACATGAACCCCTTGTGATGTAGAGGTCTGGATAAAGGGATGTGTCCATAGAAGAGAGGCCACACTCCCTAGAAAACACCACATGAGAGCTCAGGGTCTCTTACGTCCACTTCATCTGACTGGTTCTCTGGCCTTTTCCTGGACTCCTGTGGTCTCTGATCATCCCTCCTCCCTCACTTCACAGGGACAGGAAGCTAAGAACCTTGAACATGAACTTGCTTCAATCTCTACACTTAGGGTTTCTCTTCTTCCCGAGGCTGTAATTTTAAAAACAACAGCAATGCTAGGAATTCCTGAGGCTCGGTTGGCAAGACCCCAAAGTCAAGAAATATATAATTGGGACCAGGCTTGGAAGGGTGGCCTAAGAAGCACTATTTTCTCCATCTGGCAGACAGCATCCAGCACAGCAGCGGTCCCCCAGTAGGAGACACCCTCCAGGTTTAATGTGTAGACTCCATGAACAGGGTGGAGGGTGGGGAGGGAAACTGGAGAAGAGGGTACTTCCTGGGCAGGTGATTTGAATAACTGTCCAGGCTGACCCTAAAGCCCAGACACATTATACTTTCTGAAGTTCAGAAAGATGCAGAGGTTTGGTGAAAGGGCGAAGCCCCTCACCTCACATCCCCTCCCCAAGGACTTCAGAAATCATTGGAGGACCAAGTTGAGGTCATGGGCTGCAAATGGACATGATCACAAGATCATGTTTGCCATAAGCAATGTCTAGTAAAACATAATTTAAATAGAACATTTATTTTCCCATTTCTTTCAGCCCCTTTCCTAAAAAACAAAACAAAACAACTTTCTGCTGATGTTTCTGTACAACAAACATAGAATGGAATAAGTGAAATTTGTTGGAGTCTTTCTATTTGTGGTATAAAAACATTTCAGTAAAACAAACAATTTCATTCCAACAGAAATCTCAGGTGGATAATTCTTTATATGTCCCATCAGCTGGAGCTGACATCCTGGACCAATGTCATCATGGCGCTTCAGTGAACCAGGCCCGTAGTTGGGTAGGGTCTTAGGTCATGGTTCCAGAGGGAGATGTCCATAGAGACTGCAACCCAAACTTGACTTGGTCCTGCTCAGATACCACCTGAGGCGTCAGGGCTGCAGGACTCCACCCTCCCAGCTCCTGCCAGCTCCTGCTGGAACCTTGAAGTCCTAGGGACTCAAGATGCTTTACAAGTTCCACACTGTGGCCCACTTGTGTGACCAGCTCTGCCACTTTGAATCAAAGTTCACCGTCCACTGGGCTCCCGTTGGCTGACCCTTAGCTTCAGCTAGGTTCTTGACAAAGCTTCAGAAAGGAGACCTGGAACACCAGGTTGGCTGCTGTAATGACTGGGGCAAGAATGGTTCCTTAAGGCACCCAAGAAGAGTTTCCCAAAGGAGACCGGGATGCACAAGCTACCTTCAACTGTCAACATCATGAAAAGTAGCTGCCCCCATCCCATTCCCCTGCCCCTACCCAATACCAGTCAGCAATGAGAAGAGATCATCCACAACAGTCATCTGTGTGACACCAGCTTAAGTCACCTCAAGCCTATTTCTGTACCTCTGATCATCAGACAGGACTGTCCCTGGGTCCCTTTTCATTTGACCAACTGATAAAGTGCAGAAATGGGTAGATCTCATGTGAGTGTGGCTTTATTGTTGGGAAAGTTGGGGTGTGTCTCTCCAGCAATCAGCAATGCCTAGGACCACAGGGAAGTGAGGCCAAGGGACTGGCCTGATGGGAACTGTCCAAAATCTTAACTATCCCCCCGCATCCATACCGTCATTCCCAAAATTATACTTTTGAAAAAATTTATTAATTTTTTTGGCAAGGTAATAGGGTTAAGTGACTTAGCCAAGCTCACACATTTAGGTATTAAGTGCCTGAGATGGGATTTGTATTCAGGTCCTCCTGACTCCAGGGCCTGTGCTCTATCCACTGCACCACCTAGCTGCTGCCAACATTATACTTTGAGGGCACACACTGGCCTAGTTACTTTAAGAAGATTTTTCTTTATCTAGTTCAGGTGGGGATTGCTTCCATGATTATCCACCCTCATTTGATCCCCTCGGTCTCTGAGGACAGTGAGATGACACTGCCATTTCAGCTTCTTGGAATAGAGAGATTCAAGTCAGCTTTCAGAAAGACATGGATTCTGACAACCTAATCCCCAAATCTCTCTTTTGATGAGAATTTTTTTTTTTCAGAAAACTCTAAGGGAAGACAATCACAAGACCCTCTCTGTCTTCAGTCTAAGGAATTCCTGCCAAAGAGGACTTCCTCTCTGATCTTCAGTATTTGCTTTTCCTCTCCCACAGTAGTTGATGTGCATTTCATAGATTCCAAATGTCACTGTATCCCCCCAACGTACAAACCCCTTGTCCATTCTCCCATTCCCAGCATTACCTGATTCTGTAGCTGCTTGGGAGGAGAAGGAGATGTAGCTCTAGATAATGGCGAGGTAGGTGTAGAGACATTCTCTGATTTCCTTCAGGTTCCAACTCAGGTACTACTTTCCTAACAGAAGAGAGATGCCTGATGGCCTTGTCTGGTAGGGCCTTCCTCTCCCCTGAGATTGTCTCAGAATCCATCTGGCTTTCGTACCCTTTTGACTGGAAGTCCCCTTAGGTCAGATACCTCTTCTTTCTCTTCTTCCTTGCTCCCCTCCCATCAACGACCTCAGGAACTGGACCATCTTGGCCTCCCAGTTCATGTTTGTGAACTCGGACCTTGTAGGACATGACACCTTAACATCAAGGAGCATTTGTACCCAGGATTGTGGCAAAAGGGAGTACTAAGGAGGAAGTCTGAGCAGGTTAATTTACCTTTCCCTCGTCCCCAGGGAATTCTCCCCCACCCCTGGAGGATGGTTATTCTTCCCAACCTGCCCTGAAACATTCCTTGACCCCCTCCCTCCTTTCTACACTTTTAGAATGACCACCAGTCTGACTTTGGAATTCTACCCCACTCCCTCTGGCTCCCTGCTGTGACTCCCTCCTGCACTTGCCACCATCTCCTGTAGAGGCAGTTTACAGTAATGGCTGGTAGTCTATTCCATAGGTGCTTGGAAGGACATTGAGAAGGATCCCACCCCTTCCCCTCATCAGTCAGGAACACAGCAAAGCCTTCCCACATTTCTTGAGAGAATGATTTCCAATGGAGAGAAATTACCCAGAAAAGCATGATTCTGGAGCGATGCCCCCATGTCCAAGGATTCTAAACACAAGGTACTGTAGTGGGTGTAGAAGGAAGCCTGGAAATCATCACAGAATTTCAAGTTCTTATGTTCTAGAGTCCTGTTATCGGGTTCCCATTATGCAGGTCCCTGCTGATCCTCATTACTCTCATGCAGAAGAAATATGAATCACAGAGTCAGCAGCAAGCCTCTAGAAATGTCTTAACTGGGAAGTTCATTGTCTCTATATAAGGACAGGCAAAGGGAAAGGGAAAAAGAAAATCTCTTGGGTCTACTTGCTGCCATCTTTAGAAGAAGTCCTCAAACTGGGATCAGGTTGGACTGAGTGCCCTCAAAGGATGACATTTTGTGCTTCAGAGAAGAGAATGACCAGTCCAGCAGGGGGTTGGCCTGGAACTAGACACATTCCAGGCTCAACACAGACCAACCCCCCTCCCCAAAGTGATTAGAGCTGGGATCTGGGGGGTGGGCTGCTAACATCAGGGCAGATATGTATGTGACATTAGTAATGTCTTGTAGTCCCTATGTTTTACTGGTCTGCCACCTATTACTGTGGACTCTGAGCCGCCTCCCTAGGAGAAATGTTTCCAGAATCCCGTCTGTGTCATTGGCAGACATCCTCATAGGCTGGTGTGAGCCAGGTGAAGCAAGAACCTGGATGTCGTTCAGCCTAGAAGACACAAAGCAGAGCAGGGAGTTTTTCATCCTTGTAATTTGATGGTTGGAGGATGGCAGACCTCACTCTGAAATAAGCTTGGTATCCAGGGGGACTTGGGCTTCCTAGCGACACTAGATCCTCCTGGGACTAGTCAGGGTGAGAGGGCACCTCAGACACTGACATCTGACTTTATCTCTGAATGACACTGGACTCTTACCTCGTTTCTACATCTTGCTCAGTAATGGTGACCTCCCCTACCCATCAAAAGGGCTGACCTGACATTAATCCCTACTGTCATTGCAGAGGAATGTCTGCCTGAAGGAAGGCTGTTTTTCAAGTTTATTGTCTGATGAGTGTTCTCCCAAAGAATTACAATCCAAACATCCCAAAGAAACCCAATATAAAAGACAGTGAAATGATCTTTAGGAAAATGATTAAAGAAAAGTGGAAAAGCAACAAGAGTTGAATGTTATTAGAGTATTTCATTCAAGCTAATCCATGACAGGATGTCTGTGTCATCTCTATCTCTTACCTTAGGCCCCACCCCTTATTTAGGGCCAAAACCCCCTAAGAGGATTTGGGATAGGGATCTTTCACACATATTGCTCTCTTTGGCAGGCCTTTCTTTAGGTCTGCCACAGATTTTATATATAAGGGATGTTCTGAGGACATTCTGGACTGGGTCACACCACGGGTCCAGGTCTTCTCTTCCTTGATATCCCTAAATCCTCCGCCCCACCTTAAATCTAGAGAAGTCCAAGCCAGGGAAGCTGTATTCAGGGTCTAGCTTGTCTGTCTAAGGCTGGAAGTTATACAGTGAGATGGAAGGGATGTCAAAAGAGTCTCCCAGCTGCCCCCAAAATGGATGTGAACAGACCTGGGTAAGTTGGGGATGGGGCTACAGATAGTAAGAACTGAGGCAGGGAGCAAGTCTTTCCCTAACTTCCTGCTTCCCCTCAGTCAGCACCTTCTAGGGGTCTGAGGACTGCCCAGGGACCCATGGATGATCCTCCCTTCATCCACTATGAGAAAACTTCATTGTCATCCGGCCTAAATCACCTTGGCTCCTAGTTTGCTAGAATTGTCTCTTCTGATTTTAGACTGTGGCCTCCCTGAGGGCAAGAACAAGCTCTTCTCCTTGCCATGGGCTCTCTAAGCTGAGCAAACTGATTGGCCCATCGTGGGAGTCCACGCCATGCTGGAGTTCTCATTTCTTGCAGGCCATTGCACCTCCCTGTGAAGGATGAGAAATTCTGGCATTGCAGGTCCAGGAGGAAGGATGGAAGGAGGCCAGGGTGGATTCTGGTTACCATCACGCTCTCTGCCAATACCCTCCTTAGATCTTCAGATCTTCTGACTCTATGCCCCCAAACACCATGTTGCATGATCTCTTCTAGCACTTCCACTGACCTCCACTGCAGCACACCTGATGCTGCCCCATGACAGACCAGCATCTCAATGTACCAGCATCCCCATCATCTCTCTTCTGCTGCCAACCTCCCAACCCTACCACCATGGTGCCATCCACAGTGCTGCCAGGCCCTGGCCCCCTGTGCTCATGGACATGGAGGGAGGGAGAGCTTTTGCTATCCTCTGTTTTCTCAAGCACAGAGATATCAAAGTCTTCCCAAAATTCCTGACTGAATGAATGAAAGAGCAGAAAACTTCCAGAAACCTTCCAGTGCTGAAGCAACAGCCATCCCTTCCTTCTTTAAGTCCAGGGCTCTGGACATTAGGTGAGGGTGTACCCAGGATAAAAGTTACCCTAGAGATCATCCACATGTTCAAGGTCTTCTGTGCCCTCCTTGCCTCAGGGAGGCCCTGCCCTTCTCTGGACACCCTGAGGTCTCTGATGATCTCCCTCATTCCCCAGGAACAAGAAGCTGACAGGGACCCTGCTTAGACCACCAACTTGATCCATTCTCAGCTCTTACCCTTCTCTTCAGGCAGAAGCTTTAGCTGCAACAAGATTGACACAGAGTCCCTGGGGCCCAGTTGGTATCAGGCCAAGAACAAGAGCCAGGTTACGCAGGGCGATCTGAGGAGGGGCGTTTAGTCCATGAGAGAGGGTAGCTTCCTGCACAGCAGGGCGTCTGCCAGAAAGGGACATACACTCCATGAGCAGAGATGGAGAATGCAAAGGGGGCTTGGGGAGGGTGGGGAGCCCTGGAGAGATGGTCTGGTGAGCTCAGCAGGATCTTGTCCCCCCAGGACCTATTAAACTTTCTCAAGAATGGAAGAGGGGCCTGTTGGGAGAAAAGGGAAAGGCCCTCACCACCTAAAACTCCACAGGGGACATGAGAAATCATGAGAGGAAAGAGTAGAACTCAGCTGTGTGGGGATGACAACTCCCTCAACACCGTGTTCAGCAAAGCAAAATCTCATCAGATAGAATCACCCTGAAATTGAGTTTCCTGTCTCCTTCATTTCCCTCAAAGTCACTGACATTTTGTGTCACATATCATGGAGATAAATGAAATGTCCTGAAGTCTTACTGGGATTCAAAACATTAATATTAATAAAAACAAAAATTTTCTCCTAAAAGAAACCAAAGGCAAATATTTTTCTTTAAATCTCTTCTTTGCACTTGATAACATAGACAAGTGATGAGAGGGAGTTTTCCTGAGCACAGCCCATTGTCAGTGAAGGCTTCAGATTTCATTCCTGAGGGAGATCTCCATGTTACTTCTAGCCAAAGTTTGACAGAGATTGAGATTCTCATGGAGCTTTCAGGTCACTCCCTACACCTTTCATTAAGGGAAGACATGATGGTAGATGGGCCCCGTCTTCCTCATCTCCTTAATGAAGTTCTGACAAACTACCAGCAACAGGCATTCATGGAAGTGCTGTCTGAGTGGTAGCATCCACTCTTCCCCCAAACACAAGTCCAGATCCCTTCTCAACCATCATCTAACGAAAGGAGTTGCATAGAGGAGAACCCAGTCAGCTGTCACTGACAGGACAGAGAAGAAGCCATGCCAGCTAAAAGGGCAAGACTCCTGTGGGGATCAGTGGAGAGGACAGGGGATAGGAGGTGCCAAGGGGTCATGCTTCCAGAACCTCATTAATCACCATTTCCCCTAACTCCCTGGTACAGAAACTGTGGTTCAGATTCCCCGAAGACCAACAGAGAAAATCTTGGGAAGGAATCTCTATGGAGATGCTTCCTGGACAAGAACCCTGCAGTGATTCCAGAGAGCTACTGAAGACCAAGTCAAGAACACTCTTACATCCACACCCTCAGGCAAATAAAAAAGCTTCTGAAATAGTTATGATTTTATCAGATGAAAGGACATTTAAGGAAAATCCTGAGCTTCTTCCTTGCTGCTCTACCCTCAGGACCCCTCCACAGGAATTATAGTTGTCCTAACCCCCAAGTCTTGTCTCCCTCATAGCAACTTAATTCTTTGGAGCCTAGACTTTTCTACCTTTTACCTTAGTGCTTGTCCCAGAACTTCATCTATAAAAAGGACTGTGGTGAGCATTGAATTGTCCCAAAGGGAAAGTTAACTGCCTGAGTCCTTTTCCCTGGCTTCTAGGTGAAACCATCTTTTCCCACTGTTTACTATGCAAAAGACCTGACTATCATGGGCCTCTTTTATGAAGCAGTGAAGAGATTATAGCTACTCCTTATGGATGGGCAACTAGAGCCCTCTTCATAGGCACCTATGGTAAGGTATCACTTCTCTTTCTGTGGACTTGCCACAAACCTGGGACAAGGGCCACATTTCACGGGTTCTCCCTATCAGTCATGCCTAGGACAATCTCTTAAGGCAGTTCTTCTCAGTCTGGAGTCTGCTCGCATTGTTGCTGGACTCCTCTGAATAGGAAGAAAAGGTTCCAAGATATGACCTGGGATAGGAAATAGGAATGACTTGTCTAAGTCAGTCACCTAGAAGCACAGCAGAGGGAGGTCCATTCTCATGCAGGAAATGTCTCCAGAAATAACTTGTAGCTCTCATTTTAAAATATGCATGTCTTCCTGAGGTTCCTCAGGCTTCCAGAGGACACAGGTCTCTGTTTCTGTCTCTGACCCTGTCTCTGTCTGTCTCTCTCT
This sequence comes from Macrotis lagotis, assembly GCF_037893015.1. Lineage (NCBI taxonomy): Eukaryota > Metazoa > Chordata > Mammalia > Peramelemorphia > Peramelidae > Macrotis > Macrotis lagotis. Next base: position 214,291 of record NW_027422152.1, on the reverse strand, counting down.
CTCTGTGTCTGTCTCTCTCTGTCTCTCTGTCTCTCTCCATCTCTCTCTGTCTTGCAGTTTCTGCAAGCCTTGGGAATGTCCAAGCTTCAAACAACTCTGGTATCTAACTTCCCCTTCATATTTTCCTCAGTCATTATGACTTGCCCCCTATTTAACAGCTCTCCTGGTTAAGCACAAATCTGTAAAATCAGTGGATTATTATGCAAGGGTAAAAGTCTGTGGCTAAAAGAAAGAGTAAGGCAGTTCGACAGCTCAGTGGAGAGATCTCTGGACCTGCAGTCAGGAAGACCTCAGTTCAAATCTGTTCTCGGATTCTTTCTACCTGTGTGACCCTCGGTAATAGGAATTTTCATTATCTTTGACTCATTTCACTAAAGGAGGAAATAGCAAACCACTCAAGTATCTTTGCCAAAAAAAAAAAAAAATCCCATGGACAATGGGAAATAACAATACCATCAGTACTCAGTTTAATGAATGACACACATACACACACACAAACACACACATGCACACAGAGACAAAGAATACCTTTGATTTCTTTTAAAACAGTTGATTCTCTTTTTAAAATATCTTGATTTTTTTTTAACTTTTTTAATATCAAGCAGAAAGAATCTCAAATTTTTTTTTTGTTTACCTACCTGGTTTTGGAAAGTCCAAAACCAGAGATTTGGTTTTTGTTTTTTTATTTTCTGATTACAGGCAAAGATAGTTTTCATCATTAATCCTGCTGCAAGCTCTTGAGTTCCACATTTTTCTAACCCCTCCCTTTCCTTCCCCTTCCAATGCCAGCAAGGAATTTGATAATTGTTGTATGTGTACAATCATGTTTAACATATTTTCATATTAGCTAAGTGAAGGAAGAAATAGAACTAAGGGAAAATAAACCATGAGAAAGAAAATAAAAATAATACAGAGTTTTAAGAAGGGAATGAGAATGCTTTGCTCTACATTCCTATTGCATATTTTTTTTTGTCCTGATGTGAATGGCAATGTCCTCCACAGGTCTCTCAGGTAATGCTTAATCACTGAAATACTGCCTACCATGGATGATCATCTCTCTACGCTGCTGCCAATTTATGCAGTGTTCTAATGTTACAACTCACTTCACTCAGCAGCAGTTCATGAATGTCTTTTCGGTTTTTTCTGAAGACCAGCCACTCATGATATCTTACAGAATAATAGTATTCCATCACAGCCATATACCTTAGCTTGTTCAGCTATTCCCCAATGGATGGGCATCCTTTCAATTTCCAGTTCTTTGTCACAACAAGAGTCGCTATTAAAATTGTTGTGTATGTTTGTCCCTTCTCTTAAAAAATTTGTTAAAGAAAGAACCAGACAAGGAAAGATAATAAATTTGAGTTAAAGCATATTTTACCAGACTATAGAAGCTTTGATCTCGATGTCATCGACATCCTCAAGGCCCATCATCCACTACATCTTGTCAAGATTCTTCCACTTTGTAAGTTGGATGTGATAAGAACCCTTTCCCTTGTAACTAAACCAGGCCAAACTTGTGCTTTTCCAGAAAATGTTGCTGACAAATCAGACCTGTGGTGACCAAGCATTTGCTTTCTCTGGTGGGAGCAGTGCTATACCTTGCCTCCTTCCTGCCAGCTTGGCCCACTTTGGAGACGTTGGGGGGGTTTGGCGAGCAGGTCATATGAATGCAAAGTTTTTTCTTAAATTTAATCCTTTACCTTATTATAGAACTTCTAGTAGAAGAGTCAAAGGAAAATGGCTAGGTTTGCTGGTCACCAGGAACAAAGGAACTTTTGGTCCACAGACTGAGGAAGAGTCTGATGTTACTGAACAACTGAATGAGAGATTAACAGGAAACACTGAGATTGGCACAAGTTCAGGATCTGAACCCTCAGGTTGTTGTCCGTACAGTTGGTAAGAGTGGGGGTTGGGGAACCATATAGCACATCTGGTAGGTGGGTAGAGACCCCTTGATGTTAATACTCAACAAGAGACTTTTAACTTCTGCATGGTGATTTCCGGGTTAATGTTTCCTCTGCCTCTTGTACACCCTCTTGGCAGGACCCACCACTTGGTTTAATTGAGGTCAGTGGGGTGTAGCCCTCTAGAACTGCGGTATTTCTGAATTCTTTTCCCCGTTTGAATTCAATCTGCTGGCAATTGTGGGAAGGTTTTGTTGTTCCCATGGAAGGGAGCTGTGTGGGGGGGTTCCTTGCTCCCTCTGAAGCAGCTGCAGGGAGGTCCCATGGTCCAGCTCAAATGTGAATGTTTCCTTCAGAAGTTGGAGGAAAAAACACAGAGGTAAGATGGTAAAAACAATTCAAAATGCTGGGGTTGAAGAAAGGCTTACTTCGGATTGGCCAGCCTAAAGATGCAGAAGGAGGCCCCTGGGGTAGGTAATAGAGAAGTGTGTCCATGAACTGTTAGGAGAGAAGAATGGACAAGGAAGGTTGGGGTGATGAGGCTGAGGGAGGTGAAGGCAATGAGGGTGAATGAAGCAGAAATATATCTTGTCACTCTGCCTTCTGTGCCAGTCTACTCTGCTGCTGCTGCCATTCCAGATAAAGCTCAACTTTGCCTAGGAGGTGCATGAAACCAGTAAGACCATCAGCATGTATTGGACGCCTAGGATGTTCTAGTCCCTATGATGGGCATAGGGAAATCCAGGAAAAACAGAAACAGCTGGTCACTAACCGGAGGAAAGAAGAGGGATTAAGTGTTAACCTTGGGTTGCACAATTGATCTAACCAAAACGATAAGAAAGCAGACACTGGGTGAGGGAGGCACTAGCATCCAGGGATACATAGGCAGTCAGTCAGCTCCAGGAAGGTATTGTCTGAGTAAAGCCATGAAGTCACTGAATGACTATCTTCATTATCATCGTGAAGCCCCCCCCCCCCATGCCTAGATAGTGCATTTGCAATTTAGGGTCTTGGAGGACTGAGGCTGGGATTGCTTTCTGCCTATGAGAAATGAACCCTAGACTTTATGGGAGAGGACGAGAAAGGCCTGGTTCTGAGGAATAAAACGATAGTCAGTAGTTGTGGCTGATGGAGGGGGAGGAAGCATTGATTTACCTTACCCTGTAAGCATTGATTTACCCCCTCCTTGATGACTGTGGGAACTGTCCACCAAAGAAGACTCATGGAACTCCTCTTGCTCCAAGTTCTAGTGCCAATGATCCTTGGTTGACTGTTGGGGAGAGATGGGAGCTGCCCCAACCCAGGACTCTGGAATGCTCAGGCTCCAAAGGTGAGGCTTTGTTTAGAACCAGTGGCAACCCAACAGAATCTGGCCCCAACCTTGCATAACTATCAGCCAGGTATCTGTAAAATCTTGCCTCTTCCCAAACCTGCCAGTGTTTAGACCAGCAGCTGTAACCCACTTCTTTTGGACCTCTTCTTGTTATTGTACACACAATGGAATCTCTTCTTCAGTACACTCTCTTTGATGTGACCAATCTATGGATTTTCCATATAATCTCGAAATAAGAAGCTTCACTCAAAGGTATCCATTCCTGAGAAAAATACCTTCAGGCAGTCTTTCTGATTCTGTGACTTTGTCCCATTCCTGTTGCCACTAATCTTACCTGGGCCACCAGCCTCAAATGGGGGTAGCAGGACCCTGTCCATAGCAGTCACTCTATTGCTAAGTAGAGAAAGGGGGTTTCTTCAGGACATGTGATCAGGGACATCCTGGAGTTTGCAGTGTCCAATTGGGAGGCCATCCTTAGGACTTGTTCTCCAGGTGCCCCTTAATCACTGCCACTTACCCCCTATTCAGCAATGGGTGACATCTGATCCTTGATATCATTGGCCTGTGATGCAGGCTGAAGATGAGGCTTCAAACAAATCCTTCACACAAAAATACCCTTTTGATATTTTTGCTTAAATAATAGATTGGGTTTTTTTACATTTGTTTTTTAACTAGACTGGAAGAATCCAAGATATTACATTTGTCTCCATTAAATGATATTTTATATAAAATTTCTAGGAGAAAGAGGATTTTTAGGGAAGCCAATGAAACAAAAGGGAAAGATAATAGAATAAATTTGGAATGTATTAGCAGAGTTATCCTCTAATACCCATGATCTAGAGATACTCTTCACCACACTGCTGCCACTGGTGGCAAACATTGGAAATCAAGTAAATGTCCTCCATTTGGGGAATAGCTTAGCAAACTGTGGTATATATATATATGTCATGGAACACTATTGTTCTATTAGAAACCAGGAGAGAGGGGAATTCAGGGAAGCCTGGAGGGATTTGCATGAACTGATGCTGAGTGAGATGAGCAGAACCAGAAAAAATACTGTACACCCTAACAACAACATGGGGGTGCTGATCAACCTTGATGGACTTGCTCATCTCATCAGTGTGAAAACCAGGGACACTTTTGGACAGTCTGCAATGGAGAATACCATCTGTATTCAGAGAAAGAACTGTGGAGTTTGAACAAAGACCAAGGATTATTGCCTTTAATTTAGAATAAAATCTGATATCTTAGTGTATGATCTTGTTATCTCTTATACTTTATGTTTCTTCCTAAGGATATGATTTCTCTCTCATGACACTCAATTTGAATCAATTAATAGCATGGAAACAATGTAGAGACTGACAAATTGCTTCCTGTGTAGGGATGGGGGGGGGCGGGAAGTAAGATTGGGAGGGAAATGTAAAAGTCAAAATGAATAAAATCTTTAATTAAAAAAGAAGAAATGTCTCCTCTCTTTCAATCTCTGTAATCTCTCAGTCTCTTTTTCTAAATCTATCTCTCAAACTGTCTTTTTCAACTCTCCATCTCTCCAGTCTCTCATTCTCTTTCCCCTCAGCCTCTTGTTCTGATTCTATCTCTTTCAACCTCTCAGTGTCTCTTCTCTTTCCATCTCTCTATTCTCTCAGTCCATTTTTCTAAATATGTTTCCACCTGACTCAAATTCTCAATCTCTATGGTCTTTTTCAAACTGTACCCTCTCGGTATCTTTTTCTAAATCTGTCTCTGTCTCTTTCAGACTCTTTATTCTCTGTCTTTTTTTTTTGAAAAATCTGTCTCTCAGACTGACTGTTTCAACACCCGCATTCCCTTTTTTCTCTTCCATTCTCTGTTCGCTCTGTCTTTTTATCTAAATCTGTCTCTTTGAACCTCTCAAGTTATCTTGCCTCTTTCATTCTCTCTACTTTCTCAGTCTACATTTTCTTCAATCACTCAGCCGTGTGACATGCAAGCCACCCGATCTGCAATGCCCTGCAAAAACGAAAAAAAAAAAAAAAGAAAGAAAAACAGACCCAAAATAAAATAAAACAGCAATAATATTAGGCGTGACTGGGTGGCAAACAGAGCATTGGCCCTTGAGCCAGGAGCACCTGGGTCCAAATCTGGCCCTAGACACCCATAGATCACCTTGCTATGTGGCCCCAGACAGGCCACCCAGCCCCACTTGCCCTGCACACTCCCACAAATAATAACAACAAAAAATGTGCTTGAGTCTTTGTTCCAACACCAACAACTCTGTCATGGGTGGATGTCATTCATTTTCATAAGTCCATCACAAAAGTTACTTCCATATTTTTCCACCATTGCCATTGCTGATCGCAACTCCCTCCTTTCTTATTTCTTCACTACCATGTACTCTATTTTCTCTCTCCTTTCACTCTGACTCTGCTGTAGTGTCGTTGACTGGCTCAGCAGACAAATCCCTGGTCCTGGGGCCAAGAAGCCCTGAGCCCCCATACCACCCCTTAGGGCCAGAATCAACCTGGCCCCATGGTCCTGGGCAGGCCTTCCAATCCTAGCCCCTTGCAAAAAATAAGAAAGAAAATGTGTTATATCTGACCACTCTCCCTCCATGGTGCATCCTCTCCTGCTTTATTCACATCCCCACCCCTTCCCCTTGCTCCCCACCCCTTCTTACTCCAGATGTCTATACCCCATTGAGTATATATGCTGTTTCCTCTCCCAGCCATCTCTGATGAGAGCAAAGGTTCCCTTATTCCCCCTTGCCTCCCCCCTTCCATATCATTGCAATAGCTCATCGTAATAAAAAAAATCTTACATGAAATGTCTTGGACTATTCCCCCTCTCCTTTTTCTTTCTCCCATTCCATTTCCCTTTTTTTCTATTGACTCCATTTTTACACCATATTTTATCTTCGAATTCAGCTTTCTCCTGTGCTTCAACTATAAAAGCTTCCTCTACCTGCTCTATTAACTGAGAAGGTTCATATGAGTATTATCAGTGTCATTTTTCTATGCAGGAATACATGCAGTTCATCCTCATTAAGTCCCTCATATTTTCCCCCTCTCCTCCAATCTCCATGCTTCACCTGAGCCCTGTATCTGAAGATCAAACCTTCTGTTCAGCTCTGGCTATTCCAAAAGGAACATTTGAAATTCCCCTGGTTCATTGAAAGTCCATATTTTTCCCTGGAAGAGCACATTCAGCCTTGCTGGGTAGTTCATTCTTGGCTGCATTCTAAGCTCTTTTGGCTTCCGGTATATTGTATTCCAAGACCTATGAGCTTCCAATGTAGTTGCTGCTAAGTCCTGTGTGATCCTGACTGTAGCTCCACGGAATTTGAATTGTGTCCTTCTGGCTGCTTGTAATATTTTTTCTTTGACTTGGGAGTTCTGGAACTTGGCTATAATATTCCTAGGGGTTGTTTTTTTGGGGATCTCTTTCTCTGGGGGATCGGTGGATTGTCTCCATTTCTATTTTGCCCTCTGCTTCTAGAATATCAGGGAAATTTTCCTGTAGTAATTCTTTGAAAATGATGGTCACTCTGGCAGAGGTCCCCCGCTGTTCCCCCACCTTGTGCCTGGTGCTCCTCGAGGTGCAACTCTGGAGACTCCCCTGCTGCTGTGAGCTGAGGCTCCCAGCTGCCTGGGGCTGCCTCTGGGAAGCTGAAGTTCTTTGGCTCTGGTGGGCCACCCCTCTGGCAAGCCACCTCTCCGATCCCAGGGAGCAGAGTCTTTCTGCTCTTTTCCAGCTTACCTTGAGTAGGAGAACTGCCTCACTGGGTCCCTTTGTGGGTTCTGTCTCTTGAAAGTTTAGTTAGAGTCCTTAGCTGATGAGTTTTATCAGAGAGCTCCTAAGACTGATCCCTTCTTGTCTTGCCCCATCTTGGCTCTGCTCTCGGGCCCTTGGCTTTTAATGGTCTCAGTTTGCCTAAGGCCAAGCCCATTCAGTGAGTGGGGTGAGGCTAGAAAGAAAGGAAGCAAAGAATGGTCCCTTTTATTTAGAACCCTTTAAAAATCAGTTTGGGAGAGGAAGACCCTGAGGGTTTCTAGCACAAATAAAAGTGATTGAAGTCTTCATTTGCTCTGAGCCAATCAGGACTTGTCTTGGGACTTATTGCTGACTAATAAATGAGAGCCTGGGTGATCTGGGGCCTATAAAGCCCGAGCTATCTCCCCAGGTCTCAGAGATCAAAACAAGAGTCTGTAAGACTGCTCTTGCTGAATTTAAATGGGACCTCAGGCCCTAAGCTGTGTGACTGTGGGCAAGTCACTTTACCCTGTTTGCCTCAGTTTGCATATTGACTTGGAAAAGTCCAGGTGAGCATCTCCCTGTTTCATTCATGTCTTTCTTCTGCTCTGCATTTCCCACTTCCATGGCAACCTGCTTTGGGCCTCCCCCACCTCAGGAGACTCTGCCACTTCCGCTCTCAGCAAGTCTGACTGGAATGGGCAGAGAAAGGATCAGCCTCCAAGGGGAGAAGTAAAGGCAATTTGCTTCCCAAGTCCAGGAAATCCCAGCTCCAGTCTCAAATCAACCCGGCCAGGAGAGCTGCCATGGCTTCAGCTGAAAACTGAATCCTATTCTCCTTTGGCCTCTATTCTAGGAGACCGGGTCCTTCCTGCCCAGCCTCCTTAGTGGTGACAGCTGGCCAATTTCAGCCACTGGAGCCCCTCTGGCCCTCCCCAGCCTCTTGGCTGCACTTTCTGCTGGGGACAAGTTGTGGAGAGGGGGTAGAATGTCTGGGTAGGCTTTCATTCCATCTCCCCCTCCCATCCCAGAGAAAACAAGTTTCCTTTAGCTCCTCCTCCCTAGCCCCTTGGCTTAACTTTCAGCAGGGAAAAAGTAGGGGAGAGGGGGGGAAATCCCTAGGTAGGCTTTCTCCCCATCTTCCCTCCCCATACTGTCACAGAGAACACAAGGCTACCCCCATGCAGCCCTGATGGCTAAGGTTTCCCTTCCACTGAAGGGTGGTGTAGGAAATGATGCTTGAAAAGGTAGAGGATGTAGGCAAGGGTGCAGGCCACAGAAGATTAGGGGTTGTGGACCAGATGATGGTACAGAAGGGTCAGAGGTAGTAAAACAAGGGGAGGAAGAAGAAGGGGCTGCTGGCTGACTGTTTCCACCCAGGACTGAGAGAAATGATGACTCCAAGTGGGGGCCAGGGCAACTGGAGGCAGAGAGAGCCAAAGCAGAATGAGATTTGTGCAGAGGACAGGGAGGCCATTCAAGTCTTTTGTGGCAGTTTCTTTGATGGCCCTGGTTTTGAGCCAAAGCCAGGTGGGGGAATGAGAATGGGGTGGAGAGAAAGAACAAGCAAGGGGGAGACAGGAGATATGGCCTAACCCAGGCCTGGCCATTCCTTCAGGTGACCCTCCTCATGTTGCTTCCCTCTCATCCTGTCTCCCATATTTGTGGAGGTGCCCAATGATCCCTCTGTATGCAGAAACTGAGCCTAGTGCCCTTAAGCCCCTGAGCTTTCTTGGACCCTGAAGCCAACATCCCTCCACATCATTCTCCCTACTCATGCCTCTAGTCACTCTGTTTTCCTACTATCTTTCCCAAGGTCTCAAAGCCATTTCAAAGAGTTCTTGAAGACACAAGAGTAGATGCTTTGCAGTTACTGAAAAGAAATAAAACATATACTGCCTCCAAAACATCTGAGAAAAAGAATAATGTTGTTGTGAGGAGATCCAAGAGCCTGCTGAAGAAAGAGTAGCAGTTGGAGGTGATTCATCCTGAGCTTGAGGAGAAAATGGAGGCCAAAACAGCAAGTAACCAGGAGAAACTGGCTGCCCTTGAGATGGAAGCTGAGGTCAGTGGTTCCAGCAGCAAGGTTGTCCACAAAGCTGATATCCATCGCGAGGTGGTCCCCAAATCTATTACCCGTGGCAAATCTGCCACTCACTTCAGTTTGAGCCGCCTTTGCAAAGAGAAGTCCCATGGTCAAGCTTTTTCCTTGGATGCCTTGGATGCACCAACAATCAAACTAGCTCACACTCATCTGCTATGGAGCTTCCCAGTGGGAAGAACAAGAAGAAGTAAGACAAATGAGGCAGATTGATTCTGAATAGAGAAGAAAGACCTCTGCAATTGTCTGGAGGGAGAGTGCCTTGGGTGCTTCTACCGATGTCCCAAGTACAACTCTACTGAGTGTGGGCCAACCTGCCCCTGCAATCGGGAGTGGATGTGCGAGGACATTTGCGGTGCAGAAGGACAGGTGGTCACCACCTTTCCATTTGGCAAAGCCAAGTAAGGACATGACCCCCACGTGGCTGAATGTCTGTGTTTTTGTCTGTCCCTCTGTCTCTGTATCTCTTCTTCCTGCCTCAGCTTCCCTACCTCAGAAGAGCTGGGTTGGCCATCGTCATTCCTGTGGCTCCCCAGTAGTATTACCATGAACTCCTGCGGGAGATAATCCACCTTTGTCTCCCAAATGGCTTTACTCTGAGGCCAGAGACAGGAAAAAACAAAAGGCCTTCCACACAGCACGGACACCATGCCATCAACTTGCTAGAGATTTCTTCCTGAAGTCTCTCCCAAAGCCAACTTGTTGGGAACTGGAGAATTTTTCTTCCACAGAAAGTGGCATGTAGTTCCTAGGACGTCTCCTTCCAGCCTCCGGTGCCCCTAGAGCCAGGCCGGAATTCTGCTGCAGGTTCTGTGAATGTGAATGTGATTGTGAGGGGCGCCTCGGCCTCCCGGCAGGCGTCGCCTCTCCCCGGGGGTCTCTCGGCCCCAGTCCCCCCAGGAAGGGGGCTGGGGAGGCGGTTTCTACAGAGCGGTCCGGAAGGGGTACACGTTTCCACGTGTACTCTGACGTGCATGAATGTCACATGCATTGTCGGGTGCCGTTCATCCCCAGGCTGTAGTGTTTATGATCCTAGACTCGGTCACGTGACACTGTCATCCCTGATTTCCTGTGACGGGGTCATGGCTTCCCTCTCTGGCCTGAGGTTCCTCCCCTGGAAAAGAGGAGGCTTCCCTCATGGTCATGCTGAGGCCCCGCCCACCACGGCCACCATCTTGCCCAGTGGGGGAAGGCCGGCTCCTCCTCCCCTCCCCCTCCCGCCTGTTTCCCAGCCCCTCCCCCACCCGTCCCCTCTCCCTCCTTCAGCGGGCTCCTTCGCCCCTCCCCCGTCTCTTCCGGCCGCTAGCTGCTCACTTCCTGTTTGCCTTTCCCACTAGGGACGGAAGAGGCGCCTTTCTTTCTTGGAGCGGAGTCCTGTGAGGCAGGGAGTGGCTGCGGCTCCGGACACAGGTAGGCCGCGCTTCAGCTCCTCTCACCTCCTCTGGGGGCGGCGGAGCCCCGAAGGAGCCGCGGGGGCTCCGGGAGCCATCTTGCATCCCTCTGAGCCGGAACGTGAGTGGCAGCCTCGGGCGCCCGGCCGGGGAGCGCCGTTCCCCAGGGGCTCTGCCGCCCGCGCTCCACCGGGAAGGGGCTGCGGAGGGCAGAGGGTGCCTTGGGGCAGCCCGTGTCCCTGTCCTGTGCCCCACGTGTGTCCGTGGCCTGCATCCCACGTGAGTCCGTGTTAGACGGAGCTTCTCTACACTGTGTGCACAGTGATCACGCGTGTGTATGACATGATCACTGTGCAATTACATGCCTGTGTACGGTTTCCTGTGCCGGTGTCATTGTTTCCCCTCCCGGGGCCTCTGTTTCCCCCTTGCAAAAGAGGAGGCTAACCTCGTGGCCCTGCTGAGGCCCCGCCCGGCGCGGCCGCCATCTTGCCCAGTGGGGGTAGGGCAGCTCCTCCCCTCCCCCTCCTCTGGGTGCCCCTCCGCCCCGCCCCCTCTCCCCCTGCGAGCGCCTGCCTGCTTCCCATTACCCTAGAGGGCAGAAGAGGCTCCATCCTTTCCAGGCTTGCAAGCCTTTCAGGCAGGGAGTCTCTACAAAGGTAGGCCTCAGTGTCCATCCTCACCTATCCTGGGCAGCAGAAGGGCACCCCAGAAAAACCTGCAGGAGCACTGAAGCCATTTTGCATGTGTTTGAACTGGGGACTGAGTACGAGGTGCTTCCCCAGGCTTCTCAAGCAGAAGGCCTTTACTCTTTGGCCCTCTGGCTCCTACTCCAAGGAAGGAATGGGGGGAGGAGAGATTTCTGCAGAACATTATAGATAATAAAATAACAGATATAGTTAATGAGAAAATTTTGAGCTTAGCTGATTCATGGAGACATAAATTGAGATTTTCTAAATTAATGAAGGTCCTCAATTATCTGTAGGTCAGGAGGATTATATGGAAATCATTGAAGTGTCCAGCTAGGAGGTGACCTACAAGGGAAAGGTGACCACTTGGTAACAGACCCCACCACCAAGAGCCACACTACCAATCCCCTTCCTCAAGTATGTGAACCCAGGACCTGACCTTGTGATAAAAACTAAGCATCCCCCCACCCCTGGTAGAGATTCCTCCTTGTCTCTGCCACCTCCCTGATTAACTGTCCACATGGCCTCTTCTTTAGAAAAGAGGAGATTGGCAGGCCAAAGCATCCTCTCTTGCACCCCAGCCATCACTTGGATAAGTGGAAATGGGGGAGATGTTTTGACCTTCCAAGAGAGGATTTTCCAGATGCCAAAAGCAAAGCCACACTAACTTGCAGGAAACATCACTCTTACAGCCCAGTTTACTTACTTATCCCCCAGTTTTTCCCTCCTGGATATGCATTTCTGAATTAAAATTCTCTGTCTGTCACCTAGGTTCTTTGAAAACCCATTTCTCCTCCTCCAAAGAGTTCTCTTTTTGGATCATTGGTGCTTTTGAAATACTCCCCATTGGTGAGTACAAGTGTAAAGAACCAGCAGCATAGGACTCCTGTACACCTCTTTAAGTTGGGGATTGGACACCACCCTTCCCTGTCCTTGACCATTACTTCTCACCACAAACACCCCAAAGATTTCTTAGGGGGAAAAGGAAGCACTCAACTCGTGGCAATGCTCTCCTCTCACATTCCGACCATCTTTGTTGGGGCAGGGTGGTGGGCAATCATGTGTCATAGTGTCTTCTTTCTAACTCTCCTTTCTCTTTGCACAACAATCCCAAGACCACCTTTGATTACACACACACAGACGAGGCTATTCCTGAAGATCTGAGGGCAGATTTAACCTCTAAGAACTTCAGATACATAAATGCTATAAACTTAAAAAAATTCCTTTGAAATGTTCAAGGCTCTCTTATACGTATTATGTTTTCTGAATTTTAAATTCGTTATTTTTCATTTTCTTTTGACGTGTCAGGAACTCTCTGTCACCTTGTATTGTATTTAACAGTCTTTGGATGCCAATTTCTCAGATCTCTGGCTAGCTAAAGGGGATTGTCTTGCTTGGCTTCCTCAGTTCCCTAATCTGACATTTTTACATAGTATTTCTTGGGGAATCATGTGAAACCTGTCATATATACACAAAAACCTTGGGCTTTGGAGGGTCTTCACGTTCGGATTGCAAGTGAAATTTTGTCAGTCCTTCAACATCACTGGAAGAGATTTTAGAAAATTTGGATATAAACTTAACTTCTAGCTCATGATGAAGATTATGGTGAATTTTCACGAGAAACAGAGCAACATTTCAGAAATTAAAATGATCATTCCCATGTTTTCCCAAAGCAGTTTTTTTCCTTTCTTTTTTTTTCTTTAAGTTTTTGCTAGGCAATGGTGTTAAGTGGCTTGCCCAAGTCCACACAGCTAGGTAATTATTAAGTGTCTGAGGCTGGATTTGAACTCAGGCACTCCTGACTCCAGGGCCAGCGCTCTATCCACTGCCACCTAGCTGCCCCCCAAAGCAGTTTCAATCAACTTTTTCATTACACTTATGTATTTTTAGTGATCTTATGTCCTTCTTTATCATTTCCTAAGATCCAGGAGTTTGTGCCACAGCAAACGGGCAAAGGATCCTGCACCCATTCTCCACAATGAGTGATAGCATTGAAATTCTAAGTGATGACTCTGATGGTATCCTAGAGGAAATTGCGGAAAAGGCAGTGCCTGGTCCAAGGAAGGAGGCAGAGAAAGAAGTCAAAGAAATCACTCAGCAAATGGGATCCTTGAAAGTGAGTGTTCCAGTGAGTGTTCCAGTTGTCCAAGATACGGCTACTGAGTCTTATAATACCCAGAAGGAAGAGGAAGAGCTCCCAGTGGCAGCAGCTAAGCATGAGGCGAAAGCTGGCCCAGTAGTGAGCCAGAAGGGTAGTGTGTTTTCGTACCATCCTAAAATTTTCTTGGGGCTTGGGCCGAACCGGAGAAAATATGTCCGTAAAGGCAGGCTGCTTCACAGGGATATTCATTTGTCTGATTGCCTGAAGGTAAATTGTCCAGACTACTTCTATCCATGGCACAGGTGTAACTCAAAGAAACATGGGGCCACGAGTCATCGGAATCGCAAACGGGTGTACACTAAGATTGTGGATGAATCTGGTAACCGGGTCAGTACATTTCCATTTCCAAATCCTGAATAAAATCCTGGCAACACTTGAATTCCTTTCCTTTCCAGGGCTTGAACTGATTTTTATATTATTATTATTATTATTATTATTATTATTATTATTATTTTTTTTTTTTTTTTAATACACTTTGGGGCTTAGGCAAAGAGTTGGAATGGTCTTAAGAGTCAAGTCAAAAGATCATTCCAGGGTTAGAGAACAACAGCCCTTCCTAGAAGATTCCATCATTTGAAGATATTATTTTTGTTAAAGAGAATAAGCAATTTCTTCCCTATCATCTTTCCATTGTCAGTTATTACTACAGGCCAGTTTAGAAATGTTTAAAATTTTGCAAAGTGTAAGGAGCCTCATTTTCTTTTTTTTCCTAGTTTTTTTGTTTCTGTAAGGCAAACGAGGTTAAGTGGCTTTCCCAAGGCCACACAGCTACGTAATTATTAATTGTCTCAGAATGGATTTGAACCCAAGTATTCCTGATTCCAGGGCCGGTGCTTTATCCACTGTGCCACCTAGCCGCCCCTGAGCCTCATTTTCTAAAGTCAGCAGTTTATTGTTTTTCATGTTGACTTTAATGCTCAATAGTAAAACCAAGCCTCCTCCCCTCCCCCAGCAAATAAGGGCCTGCCCCTCCCCCACACTCTGAACAATTAGGATCAATCACAAGGCCAGGCACAGTCTGCATTTGAATGTGTGTGTGTGTGTGTGTGTGTGTGTGTGTGTGTGTGAATTTGGGGCAAAAGGAAGGGAAATGAAGAATCAGAAAGAAGTCACTATGGCACATAGATGCCCACCACCCTGCCCCTACAAAGATGGGTAAAACGTGAGAGGAGAGCACTGCGCTGAGTCGAGTGCTTCCTTTTCCCCTAAGCAATCATTGGGGTGTTTGTGGTGAGAAGTAGGGGTCAAGGACAGGGAAGGGTGGTGTCCCATCCACAACTTACAGAGTCCTACAGGAGTCCTGTGCTGCTGGTTCTTTACGCTTGTACTCATCCAAAGGGGAAGCTGTGAAAAGCCACTTGGTGTTTGTGCAAATGATCCGGAAAGACAATTCTTTGGATGAGGAGAAATGGGTTTTCGCCAGGACCTGGGTGCCAAACAGAATTTTATCTCAGAAATGCACATCCAGGAGGGAGAACCCGGGGGTAAGTAAGTAGACTTGGCTATTATGGTGATGTTCCCTGCAAGTTAGTGTGGCTTTGCTTTTGGCATACGGAAGATCCTCTCTTGGCAGGACTAGGCATCTCCCCCATTTGCCCTTATCCCAGTGATGGCTGGGGTTCAGGACAGGATGCCTTAGCCTTTTAGTCCCCTGGTTTCTAAAGAAGAGGCCATGTGGGCAGTCACTCAGGGAAGCAGCAGAGACAAGGAAGAATATCTGCCGGGGGTGGGGGTGGGGATGGGGAGTGCATAATTGTTATGAAAAGGTCAGGTCCGGCCCTGGATACTTGGGAGGGGTCTGGTATTGTGATGACTGGGGGGGGGGGGGTGATTTCTGCCACCTCTCCTTTGTAGTTCACCTCCTGAACTGCCACTTCCCCAATTTCATTCTTACCTTCCTGAGTGCTAGGATAATCCAGGACTTTCATTAATTAATAACTTCTTAATTTATGTTTCCATCAATCAGTGAAGCCCAGAGCACCCACCCTTCTTCTTGAATATTAGTTATTCTAATGAATTAGATTGCAGCCCAATAGGATCATGTAGGCAACATGCAGTTATATGCTATGACTGGAGATCCAGTACAGCACAGTGTGTCATGGAGCATTATTATTACCCATATTAACTATGAATCCTATAGCACTTAATTGGGGATCATGCCCCCTCACATATACACCCTGACCTCCCCCCACAGTTAGGATCAATCACAAGACCAGGCAGAGTCTTCATGTGAGTGGGGGTGTGTGATGTGTGCGAAGGTTCCTCCCCGCCCCCACCACATAATGGCCTGCCCCTCCCCCATACTCTCTATGTAGGAGTCGATCACAAGCCCAGGCATAGTCTGCATATGTGTGTGTGCATGGGCACATGCATGTGAGTTGTGTGTGAAGGCTCCTCCCCTCCCCCAGCAGATAAGTGCCTGCCCCTCCCCCTTTCCTGACCAGTGGATAAGGGGCCTGAGTATTGTCCCCTACCTCCTCTGTCTTCCTCTGCCTCTGCTTCTGTCTCTGCTCCTGCCCTTCTCCCTCCCTGCCCGAGGGACCTTAAGGGGTCACCTCCGCAGAGCCCCCAGGGCCAAACTTCCCAGGCAGGAGCCGCTCTGCCCCCTAGGCAGGAAAGGATGCCTGTGGATGACATAGGAAGGGGCAGAGAGAGGCAGGCAGGGGGGTAGAGGGCCTCCCCAGGGAAGGGAGCAGGGAGGGAGGCCCTGAGGGTTGATCTGCCCCTGTAGTTTGGGCAGTGGTATCAGAGATCCAGAACGGGAAGTCATCTAGGCCATTTTACAGGGCAGGAAACTGAGGCTGGAGAGGACAAGGGGCTTCCTCAAGGTCACACTGGTAGTACTATAAAGAGCAACACTTGAAGCTGGTTCCAGAGGGGGATTCAGTAGGCTCTCAGGAGTTTATCCAATCCCAATCTAAACGTGTCACAGTTTTTTCTTCCCCTCTTCCCCCTGGAACTATTCCTATTATATTCTTTTGCCAGAAATGGTCCAGGACAGTTTTGAGGTTGACTGTCCACATCACCCTCAACTCCTTTGAGGAGTTTGAGGACTGGGAGAGGCAAGTTGGGAATTTTGTATTCTGACCTTTCTAGGTAGCCAGAGTACAGCCAGGTGGCAGTATTTACGAATTTAAAGGGAATTTGTCAGAGCATTGTCTCTTTTGTTTTGGGAGTTCCCCTTCCAACTTAAGTAAATTAAAAGGGATGGAACTTTAGGGGCAACTAAAGGGTATATGGCTTTAGACTTGGGTACCTCCACTGGTGTCTTACTCACAAAACACAAGGGATGCAAGTTGGTGAAAGTCAAAATAAACGAAGTGGGCCTAATCACCACGTGCTGATATGTGTTTGGATGAACCCCATAGAGCTCATTCATCAGTATTTATATCTAGATCTCCTATAGATCTTGTCAATGGCCAATGAGTTGTTGGACTCAGAATGAATTGGAGGTAGGGAAATCGGCCAGGTTGCCTTTGGTTGCTTGCCAACTTCCTTTAATGACCCTAACTTTTTCAGAAATAAATCCTCCTAGTATTAATATCAGTTTTTTACTGGTGTTCTATAATTACAGGTTTCTGAAAGCTACAACAATGTGGCAAGAATGAAAAAATGAACATTCCTCACTGACTGATGAGGAGAGCAAGAGTAGGCTGCAGTGTACCACAAAGATTGAGCAATGAAGAAGAACAAAAGCCAAAGATGTTTTTAAAGAGATCTACGATCACAAAAGAAGATGGATTGGTCCCTTAAATAAATAAGGGGTAACCAGTTGACAGCCCCCATGCTTCCTTGGTCTCTTTATAAAGTTCAGTAGAAGTTGAGGGTGCCAGTCATCATGCTGTACTATTGATGATCACATCTTGCCAAACAGAAATCCTGTTACTTCCACTATTCTCTCCGTTTGCTCCCATTCCTGCACTGTTCCGTGGAACCAGAGGCAATGATAGAATTATGCTGATTGGGTAAACTATAAATTTGTTCTTTACTCTCAGTCGATCATTTACTGAAATAAAGACAGTTCATCTCTTTATCCCTAATCATCCTTATTTGCTGTTTGAAACCTTCTCTCCTTAAGCCTCCCATGAAGATCTCTTGCCCACTTTGCCTCACTAGGTGCCTTCATGGAAAAGTCCTCCGCGCCCCCCCCCCCCCTTCTCCTTATCTCATGCTCTCTAAGCCACAATACCCTTCACTTTCCTCTTCTGCCATAGTCTGAGATAATGAGATGGCCCTCCAGCTTGCCAAGGCCAAGCACATCACATGTGCCTTTGCCTTCTCATCCAACAAATTACTCCCACTCTTATCCCTATTCTTGCTATAATCTTCAGTTTCTCCTTATTTATTAGTTCCTGTATTGTTGCCTACAAACACACTCCTATCTCTCCAATCCTTAGAAGAGTAAGAAACCCAATATAGTCACTTAAAGCAAGACCTCGAGTTCATTGTGGCTCAGATCATAAACTTCTTACTGAAAAATTCGAATTTAAATTAAAGAAACTAGGCAGTCTTCACCTAGAAGGTTATTTTTCATCTAAAATGTAGGTATTTGTGCATTCCTGTTCATTAGCATGTCTCTCCCCATAGAATATGAGCTCCAGGGGAATGGGACTATTTCTACTTTCCTTTGAGTCTCTATTTCATAGCATAGTGACTGCCACAAATTTGGGATTTTCTTGAGTGATAGAAGACATGTTGGAATCTAAAATCAATAAGGCTTCTTAACTGGTTAGATCTAAGAGGGAAGATTCAATGATAAGATTAAGGTTTTGAACACAGGAGACTGAAAGAAATAGTGAATGCAGAAGATGGAACTACTTTGGTGGAAAGATGATCAGTTTACTTTGTGGTACATTGAATTTGAGGTATTGGTGAGGCATCTATGGTATGAAGCCCCAAGGGCTATGTGGGGCTGGAGGTCAACAACATTTATATCAATTTGGGGGCCATCTGCATAGAGGTGCTGTTTGGAGCTATGACAGTGAAAAAGATTATCAGTGGAAACTGTGGATGAGAGAATGCAAGAGGAAGAATATTTTAATAAATAGTTATCTTAATGAGCCAAGATCCACCTCCTCACTGTCCCATTTAAAATTCCTTCCCCAGCTAAGAACCCAAGGAAAACAAAACTCAGTACAAACATGTAGAGTTAAACAAAAACAGAGTTTCCCATTCAAAAAGCAATTCTTCACGAAGGGTCCTTCATCACTCTATCAGGAGAGGTTACCATGTTTTATCAGTAATCTGCCAGAATCCTGGTAGCTCATTATGCTGATAAGAGTTCAGCACAAATGTATGCCATAATATTTATATGCCATATTTTGGTCATCTATCCCTCAATTTATGAGTTCTATCAAATTCCCAATTTTCCCTACCTCAAAAGGAGCTAAAATATTTTTGTGCATCCTTAGAGTTTGTTTTGTTTAGCACTAATCCCTCCATTAATCTTCTCAGTTTCTACTTACCCCTTCCACTTTCTTCTCTTTGCTTCTTTTTTCCTCTGGTGAATGAAGTGTATTTCTATACCGAGCCCTGTATATGTTCTTCCTTCTTTTGACCAGTTCAGATGAGAATGCAGTGCAAGTGTTAGCCTCTCTTCCTCACCCCTTCCTCCTTGCTTGCATAAATAACTATTTGTTCACTTTTTATCATGTGAGATAGTTCTCCTTAACTTTCCCTTCCAACCTCCCCCACCCAAAGGATTCCTCTGCCCCTCCCTTTCCATTTTTTCCTTAAGGTTAAGACATGACAGAACCAATGCCAGGTTTTGTCAAATTGAATTCGCTCTATGAGCCTTGATAATGATATAGTACATAGGGGACACATGCATCATGTTCCCATATTAGATTATAAGCCATTTATCATGTATTAATTCTTTATTGTTGTTCATCCCTGCTGACATTTTTGTTTCTCTTCACTCCTTTGTTTGAACTACAAAGTTTTTCTGCTACTCTTGTCTCATCATCAGGAATGCTTAGAAGTCCCCTATTTCATTAAATGAAATATACCTATTTGCTCCTATAGCATTATAATTAGTTTTTCCCGAATGTTATTCTTGGC
This sequence comes from Macrotis lagotis, assembly GCF_037893015.1. NCBI lineage: Eukaryota > Metazoa > Chordata > Mammalia > Peramelemorphia > Peramelidae > Macrotis > Macrotis lagotis. Next base: position 194,926 of record NW_027422152.1, on the reverse strand, counting down.
TGTTAACTCATATCCTTTGCCTTATGCAATATAACACTTTAAATTTTTTGCTCATTTTTAGTGGTGGTTGATAAATTATGTGTGCTTTTCACTGTGGCTCCTTGGTAAGTCAAAATTTTGGCTTTGACTCTGAAACTCTGGATTTTGAATGTGGTGTTTCTGGGAGGTTTCATTTCAGGATTTCTTTCATGAGGTGACTGGTGGATTCTTTGTATTTCCACTTTAGCCCTCTGAATCTAAGGATGTGGGCAACAATCTTTTAAGGTTTCCTAAAATATGACATCTAAGTTTTGGGTTTTTTTAGCCATAGTGTTCAGATAGTCAAATAATTCATTTCTTCTCTAAGTTTTTGCTTAACAATGGGGTTAAGTGACTTGTACTTGGTCACACAGCTAGGTAATTATTAAGCATCTGAGGACAGATTTGAACTCAGGTCCTCCTGCCTCCTGGCCAGTGCGTGCTCTATGCACTGCATCACCTAATTGCCTAATTGACCCTAGTCAAATAATTCTTTAATGTTTTCTTTTGTCAATCTCTTTACAGGTCTGTTGATTTTGGCAGGTGAAGCCTTACATTTTCTTCTATATTTTTAGCCTTATATTTGGTTTTAATATTTCTTGTTGCTTCATGATGTCACTGGTTTCTATTTGGTCTATTCTAATGAGAGCTTGTTGCTTGGACAAGATTTTATACCTTGTGCCAAGCTGATAATTTCCTTTCCAATTCTTTCTTTTATAGCTCTCGTTTCTTTTTGAGTATTTTTTCCTCCAGACATCTTATTTAATTTATTTAGTTTTATTTTTACAGGGGCTTTCTTTCTTTTTGAAAACTATCATATTTTATGTTTTACAATTACATGTAAAAGATGATGCTCAACATTGAATTTTTGTGTGATTTTGAGAAGTTTCAGCTTTTTTTCCCTTCTTCCCTTTCATTCTCCCTCCCCAAAAGAGCAAGAGATCTGATATGTTATAGACGTACAATCGTATTAAACATTTTTCCACATTAATCATATTGTGAAAGAAGAATTAGAACAAAAATTGTAAAACGAGAGAGAGAAAAAAAATTTTTTTAAGTGAAAATAGTCTGCTTTGGTCAGCATTCAGACTCCATAGTTCTTTTTGTGCATGTGGATGGCATTTTCCATCAGAAGTCATTTACAATTGTCTTTAGTACTGAATTTCAACATTCATTTTCTGTAAAATTTTGAGTTCCACATTTTTCTCCCTCCCTTTCTTCCCCTCTCCCTAGACAGCAAGTGGTCTCATATAGCTTTTACCCATCTCTTTTAATTTATAAGAAAATTTCTCTAATTTTCTTTTTTAATTTTAAATTCATTTTCAACATTCCTTTTAATAAGATTTTGAATCACGCATTTTCCTCCATGTGACAGTGAGCAATTTGATATACATTACATATGTATAATCATGCAAACATATTTCCATATTAGTCATGTGAAAGAAGAAACAGAAGAAAGGAAAATCTATGAAAAAATAAAGTGACAATGGTATGCTTTGATCTGCATTCAATGTTGATCACTCCTTTCTCTGGATGTGGATAGATAGCATTTTCCATCATGAATCTTTTGGAATTGTCTTGGATCAGTGTATGATGGAAGAGAGCTAAATCAATCGTAGCCGATCACCAGCAGGGTTGCTGTAAATGTGTCCAATGTTCTAGCACACTTTACTCAGCATCAGGTTCATGTAAATCTTTCCAGGTTTATTAAAAAAAACATTTTTAAACTTAAATTTCATTTTCCTTAGAAATAGTAGTTGAGGGGCAGCTAGGTGGCACAGTGAATAAACAGAGCACCGACCTTGGAGTCAGATGTGCCTGGGTTCAAATATGACCTCAGACGCTTAATAATTACCTAGCCGTGTGGCCTTGGGCAAGCCACCTAACCCCGTTGCCTTGAAAAAAATCTAAAAAAAAATAGTAGTTGAGTTTGTGGCCAAGCTGAGCTTTCTCTCTGATCTTTCTCAGAGTTTGTAGATGTTTTGGAATCATTTTCTTTTTCTGGGTTTGTGTTTTGAGCTTACCTTCCATAAGAATAATTCATTATGGTAAGGTTCTTTTCATTGATCTCTTGTTTTTCCAACCGACTTCCTAGTTTTAGATTTGGTGTTAAATTTACATTTTGCGCTATACTTCCAGTGGGAGGGTCTCGGTTATGGCTGTCCCTGCTTTCTTAAGTATCAAATGATATATTATTTCAGGATTTCCGGGTGCATCTAGGACCCCACCAGCTTTCATTCCTGGGAGTCCACTTCAGAGCAAAGTTGGATTGCTGTCAAAGATGAGGCTTTCCTAGATGACCTTGTGAGGTCTCTCACAGCCCTAAATCCATCTTGCTCTGTGTGGGGGTAGCATCTCTGTCACCCCTCCCCCTCCTTGTTTCTCTGCTCCTCCACCTCCTTCTGGGTGCTCCTCTGATCCTCCTCCTTCTCTTCCAACTTCTTTCTGTGCTTCCCCCTATCCCTAGGGGAAAGAACAGGCTCCTTCCTTTCTGTCTTTGGATGCCATTGAGGTAGGGAGTCTCTGAGGGTCTCCTGAGAGAAGTAGGCCTCATTTTTCATCCTTCACTCTCCTGAGGGGGGATGGACAAGGACCTGGGTTCTGGAAAGGGTAGAGCCACAGAAATAGTCTCTAGGGGCTCTAAAGTCATTGTGGGTGGGTTTTAGCTGAAATTTGAGTACTAGTAGGAGCTGCCTCAGGCCAATCAGGGGCTGTGACCTTTACCAAGTGGCCATCTAGAAGCAGAAACGGGAGTGGTGGGTGGGGAGGAGGGTTATGTAGGGGCATTCAATGGGGAGAATATATTGTATTATATAGTGTACTATATTATTATTATTATTATTATATCATATTTTATTATATTATGATATCTCAGTGTGAAAGAGGGGTGGTATTTCCCCTTCTTGGACCTCAGTTTCCTGCCCTGTAAAAATGGAGGTTTTCCTAGATGTCCTTATGAGGCCCCATCCAGCTCTAACTGCATCTTGCCCAGTGGCGGGGTAGTGCAAACCCTCTATCCCTCTCTCTCCTCCTCCTTCTCCCTCTGGGTCCTCCTCTGCCCATGCCCCCTCTCTTCCTACCTCTTTCTGAGCTCTCCCTGCTTCCCATTCTCCCTGGGATTGCAGGTTCTTTCCTTTCAGTCCTTGGACACCTTTGAGGGAGAGAGTCTCTGAGGGGCTCCTGAGAGAGGCGGGCCTCAGTTCTCTTCCTTTTCTATCTTTGGGAGGGGCAGTGGGAATTCTGCCCCCCCCCCACATGAACAGCTGTGAATGTTCTGGGTTAAAAGGGTAGTGGAACCCCAGAAGCACCCTCTAGGGTCATTGCGGCCAGCTGGGTTGGGTTTTAACCGGGTGTGATAATGAGGTGTTGCCTGAGGCCTCTCAGGGTTGGCCGAAGCCATTACCAAGGGCCCATCTCATCCCTCCTCCAATGTGGAAGAGGGAGGGGAGGTTTCTGTACTCACTAGGGAGATTAGTAATAATAAATCACATTATCATATGATGTTGTGTTGTAGTATTTTGTAGAATAATTTGATGCTAATGATTATTCTACATTTGATATAAGATATTGCAACAATATTATACCATGTATCATTTACAACATGCTCTATTATGATTATTATTTTATCTGTTATACAAATGATATTTCCTGAAGGACTAAGCCCTCTACATTGAGGTGATTCCTGGAGACAGTGGTGGTAATGCTATTTATTAATGGATATGTAACTTCATAAAGTGATCCCAGGATTACCCTAGAGCTCAGGGTGACAAGGGATCCCCCATCCACCACTGAATTAGGTGAGCCCTAGTCTATTATTGGCCTGGACGAAAGGCGCTAGGGGGCTCGGGCTAGGCCCTTAGCTACCTACTCACTTTCTACCTGGCACCCTCACTATTCCCCCCCTAGTCATCCACCCCATTAGCTTGCTGACAATAGCCCCCTAAAATGGCCATGGACATGCTAGGCCCTTAGACTATACAAGGAGTACTGCAGAGGGTCTATCCAGCCAGGGTCAGAGTAGGAAGGGGCTGGATGATCATTCTGTACCCCAAACCTAACTCCCCTCATTCTTCTCAATCTACCCAACCAAAGGTAGAACATTGATGTGAACATCACAAACAATGAGTTCTGGCCCCAGTGCTGCAATGAATGAACTATAGGAGATCAAGGGTAATATTTATGATGCTCAGTTTGTGGCAGGGTGATTTGATTAATGGACTTCTGGGAGTTGGAAATTGAGAATCACTTGTGCCTTCTGAGAAAATGACTATCCCCCCAGCAAAATATGTGTTCCCCAAGGGCCAAAAGGGTTTTATTTTTTCTTGCTGGGCTTAGGGAGCCCAGTACCCGGCCCAGAGTTGGCATCATGCACAGGCAGATTTTTGTCGTCAACAAAGAGACTGCACTCGTGGCCACAGGACCCCGTGTGGTCTGTCAGTCTAGTAACCAATTTAGGGCAAGAGAAGTCTCTCTTGTGACTCTCCTAGTATGGTAATAATCCCATTCATTCATCCCCTTTTTTCCAGGTTTGTACAGGATAAAACTTGGCTGGGAGAGGACTCCAAAGGCAAGTTGCCCATCGCGATTAAAGCACGAGTGTGGTGGTTGGTAATACCTGGACCCCAGGGACGTTGGTGTCTGTAGCCATTCAAAGCTCTGTCCTGACCAGGCTTCCCTCCCCTCCTTCCCTCCCATGGCTAGTTTTCTGCTTTGGAGAGAAGTTCTGGGTTAGGTCCAGGCCCAGTCTGAATCCAGCTCCAGTTTGGGTCCCTGGCCTTGCCCCAGAGGCAAGGACTTCTCTTCCTGTTCCCAGGCCTGCCCCTGCTCACTGCCTCTGGAAGGGCTCAGTCAATGTGAGGATCCAGAGGGAAGGGGCCCATATGGAAGTTCTTAGGCCTTTCTCCAGAGAGGGAGGGTCTCTGTGCCATTGAGCCCTTGGCAGGCCTTCTTTGCCTTTTTGGAGTCGTGAATCCCAGGGCCAATCTGGGAAGGTATTGCTCAACTGCACTTGGGAGTTAAATCGCAAAGCCTCAAGTTAGGATGCCTTGCTTCCCCCCTCCCCTGGGTAAACATTTCATTTCTCTTTTTTTTCCTCTGGCTTAACCATCCCAAAGCCCAGGGCCTGGAGAAAGGGAAGGAACCAAGCTGTGCTTCATCTCTGCAGTGGACCTGACACTGTGCTAAAGTCTTATCCAATTATCTCACCATCCTAGGAGGCTGCTGATATTCTTATTCCCATTTGACAGTGCAGAAAACTGAGGTAGATAGGTGAAATGGCTTTGCCAGCATCCCAGGTAAAAAGTCATGGAGACCAACTCTCAACTCAGGTCTTCCTTTGGATTCGGTTCTGGTGTTTTGGAATTCTCTTTCCCCAACTGCTCATTTCAGTACACATTGCCCTTTATTTGTGGAGTGATACCTACCGCCCCACATAACCTCCCATGGAAACGGGCTTGTATAAACCTAGAGGAGTGAGCACACCATCTAAACCTGCTGTATGACCATGTACAAGCAAATTAATTTCCATTTGTTTTAACCCCCTTACTTCTCCCATCCCTGAGAACAAACCCTCCATTATAAAAAAGTAAGAATTTTTAAAATTCTGATTTATATTGAAATTCAAATTTATATTTATTTTATCTAGTATCATGCTTTGATATTGTTATATAATCTTTTATCATTATATCCTAATTAATATTATTATGAAAACAATTATGTTTTACAGAAATATATATTATAGAATTATTCTAAACTAATTAAATATTATTCAAATTTAATGTAACTTTAAAAAAAAAAAACATTTGTGACCCATTTAGAGGCTCTTTTACTTCTTCCTGGGATCTCTTACATGACCCTCCTCCCTCCTCTTGTAGCTTTAGTTCCCTTAGACTACGGCCTGCTTCAATGCCAACTGCTTGTTTTAATATTGATTTGCTTTTCCAGCTACATGAAATGGTAGTTTTCAACAATCTTTTTTTTACAAGGTTTTGAGTTTTACATTTTTCTCTCTCCCTTCCTTCCCCCCACCCCCTGACAGAAAGCCATCTGATATGGGCTCTACATTTATAACTAGGTTGATGCCTCCCTTTTCTGAAAGATTTTCCTTCCTTACTAGGGTGCCCACGCCCTTCTTGCCCAATTGTTTGTGAGACTGTAGGGGGTTAAGGGAATTGCCCACATTCACACAGCTACTAGGTGTCAATTGTCAAAGGTCAGAGTTGAACCCAAGTTTCATCTGATTCTATGAGCTGGGCTCTATCGACCGGGTCACCATGCTTCCTCTATCATCATCATTGTTGTCGTCATCATCATCACCATCATCATTGTTATTATTATTATTATTATTATCATTATTATTTTTATTATTTTTATTATTACATCATTATTATCATAATGTCTAAAAGCTACAATCCACATATTGGCTCCTCAGGTCTTGAGCAAGCTCTCAGGAGACTCCAGGGCAGGGCCTTCAACCTCCAATAAAACAAATCCCTGCAGGCCAGCATTAACTTGTTTTGTTGCTGTTATTTGTCTTTGGTTCTTGACGAAGATCCTGAGATCAGGGAGGTTGTGCCATGACATTAAAAGTGAATTGGATCTGAGTGAGGGGGGGGGTCCCTGTAAAAAGTCACCAGCCTCTCTTTCTCCTTTGAAGCCATTTGGGACATAAGGCCAGATAAGATCAACAGGACTGGAGATGGCTCTGGATGAACTGGGGGACCTTGCATTTTAAGGGTATCAATTTGTCTAAGGCCATACCCATTCAGTGAGTTTGGTGAGGCAAGAAAGAAGGGATGCAAAGAATGGTCTCTTTTACCTAGACTCCCCTAAAAATCAGTTTGGGAGAGGAAGACCCTGAGGATTTCTGGCCCAAACAGAAGTGATTGCAGGCTTCATTTACTCTGAGCCAATCAGGCCTTGGGCTGGGACTTCTTGTTGACCAATCACTGAGAGCCTGGGTGATCTGGGTCCTTTAAAGCCTGCGCTATCTCCCCAGGTCTCAGAGATCAAAATGGTAGTCAGGAAGACTCCACTTGCTGAATTCACCTGGGACCTCAGACCCTAAGCTATGTGAATGTGAACAAGTCACTTTGCCCTCTTTGCCTCAGTTTTTCATATTGCCTTAGAAATGGCCAGGTGAGCATCTCCCTGTTGCATTCATGTTTTTCTTCTGCTCTGCATTTCCCACTTCCATGGCAACCTGCTTTGGGCCTCCTCCACCTCAGGTGACTCTGCCACTTCAGCTGTCAGCAAGTCTGACTGGAAAGGGCAGAGAAAGGGCCAGCCTCCAAGGGGAGAAGTAAAGGCACTTTGCTTCCCAAGCCCAGGAAAGCCCAGCTCCAGTCTCCAATCAAACCTGCCAGGAGAGCTTCCATGGCTTCAGCAGAAAACTGACTCCTATTCTCCTTTATCCTCTATTCTAGGAGACCAGGTCTTTCTTGCCCAGCCTCCTTGGTAGTGACAGCTGACCAGTTTCAGCCACTGGAGCCCCTCTTGGCCCTCCACAGCCTCTTGGCTGCACTTTCAGCATGGGACAAGTTGGGGAGAGGGGGGAAATCCCTCAGTAGACTTTCTCCCCATCTTTCCCACATCATCCTGTCCCAGAGAGAGCAAGACTACCCCCATGCAGCCCTGATGGCTTAGTTTTCCTTTCCAGTGAAGAGTGGTGGAAGAAATGGTGCTTAAAAAAGATGAAAGATGGAGGGGTGTTTGTAGGCCACAGAAGATCGGGGGCCATGGACCAGATGATGGCAAAAAAGGGTCAGAGGTAGAAAAACAAGGGGAGGAAGAAGGAGCAGCAGGCTGACTGTTTCCAACAGGACTGAGAGAAAGGATGGCCCCAAGTAGGGAGCCTGGGCAACTAGAAATAGAGAGAGCCAAAGCAGAAGGAGATTTGTGGAGAGGACAGTGAGTCCATTCAGGCCTTGCATGGCTGTACCTTTGATGGCCCTTGTTTAGAGCCGAAGTCAGGTGGAGGAATGGGAATGGGGAGGAGAGAAAAATCAAGCAAGGGGGAGACAGGAGATATGGCCTAAATCAGTCCTGGCCATTCCTTCAGGTGACCCTACACAGGTTGCTTCGCTCCCATCTAATTTTTGCTACTTTGTGGTGGTACCCAAGGACCCCTTTGTTTAAGGAAAGAGAGCCTAGTGCCCTTAGGCCCATCAGCTTTCTTGGACGATGAAGCCATCATCCCTCCACATCATGCTCCCTCCTCATGTCTCTAGTGACTCTGTTTTCCTGCTATCCTTCCCACGGTCTCACAGCTGTTTCCAAGAGGTTTCCAGGCCACAAGTGTAGTTGCCTTGCTGTTACCAAAAATGAATAGCCCCTCTAAAATGTCTGAGAAAAAAAAAGAATGTGGTTGTGAGGAGATCCAAATGCCTGGGGGAGACAGAGTAGCAGAAGGAGGTGGTTTATACTGATCTTGAGTAGAAAATGTAGGCGAAGACAAGTGGCCAGAAGGTCAGAAGCAGGCATGATGGGAAACAATGGCAGGGTGTCTTTGGCCTCGATGGAAGTGGATCAGGTTGGCTCTGGCCATGGGGAATTCCTACAATCTGGAGGTTTCCAAGCAGAGTGGGACAACATGATGCATTTTGATTGCCAGTTAACCCTTAAGGCAGAGACACTAGTTACTGCAACCCTATCCTCCATTACTCAACACTCAAGCTTCTGCACACATGGAATCCAACTTTCTTAGTCAAATAGAACAATACAGATAACATCCCTACCTCGGAAGGAAGAGGTAACCTGCTTCCTGGAAGCTGTGTCTTCTTCCAAGGTGGGGACACAAAAGTCTGCCTAATTGCACACAGCCTGCATATAAGCAACGCAACTCAGGGCGCAAGTTTTTTTTTTTTTTTTTTGGGGTGGGGGGAGTGGGAAGCAAGAGTGTGTCCCAGATTGTACTTGGGAACAGGCTACTCACTGGATGGGGCCTCCCGGCCTTCACCTACTTCTATGTTTGCGTGCTCTGATTGGTTTACCAGATACATCATTGGTTAATTGTTCATCACTTAAGCTCCTGCTCACGGTTTTCATTATTATATTTTTTTTCTTTGGGGTCTGTCTGCTCAGAGGGTCTGCATACACCTGTGTGCCAGCTTCTAGGTCCTAACACACAACTCATTATCTTCTCTTGAAAATCACCTGCCTCCAAAACCCTCGATCACACCGAGAGGTGCCAACCCAAATGCGTGTGTGTGTGGGGGGGGACTCTGCTGAACTGACCACGTTCCCACTGAATCTTTTTTTTAGGTTTTAGCAAGGCAAATGGGGTAAGTTATTTGCCCAAGGACACACAGCTAGGTAATTATTAAGTGTCTGATGCCAGAATTAAACTCAGGTATTCCTGACTCCAGGGCAGATGCTCCATTCACTGGGCTACCTAGTTGCGCCTCCTCCTCTTTTAATTGGACACTTGAAACTACTATCCACCCAGGGGCTAGATGGCCATGTTTCTGGCATGTCCTCCTCCCCTGTGGTTGGGCTGCATGACAGTCCCTTTCAATTCTCAAATTCTGTGCTTCTTTGGCAAAAATGGAAGCACCATTCATGACCAAAAGGCCACCCCATTATGGCTGAGAGAAAGGGGCCACTCCTAACTTTGATCCCTCTTGTTCCCAGCCAATCTTGTTCAATGCTGGCATTTGGAGATCTTCACCAGAACCAGACAAGCCACAGATCATTAATTAAGAACTGTCGGTCTTGATTAAGGGCTAATGTTCCTTCCACCAAGTGAAAGTTGGACAGTTAAAAGGACACCTATGGGAGGGACCAGACAGGGCATCAATCAGCAAAATGTTAAGCAGAGGGGGTGGCCAGCTGGACAAGCCTCTCAGCACCTTTGGCATCCCCAGTGGGGTCAGTCTGACTGGGCAGAGAGATCTAGGACCTTGTCTTAAAAACTGAGGCAACTCACTTCAATATTCCCTCATGGCTCTGCCCCTGGCCCAGACACTGGGACTAAGATCCCCTGGCACAATGCCATGTCACAGCTGAGCCACATACTCACAGTTTGCCTCCTGGAGCATCCCTCCAGGCCCGGTACTTCTGTTAGCCAAAGCATCTCCCAGAGACTGTACAGGGGACACAGGGAGATGAAGTGATTTCTCTCTGGGTTTTCTGAAAATAAGGCTCTTTCCTTATAGAAGTGTGTCTGTCTCTGTCTCTGTCCCTGTATCTCTCCCTCCTTTCCTCTCTGCTTCACTGTATGTGTGTCTGCCTCTCTGTCTCTTTCTCCATCTCTGCCTTTCTTTGACTCTATCTCAATCTCTTTGTGTCTGTCTGATTCTCTTTGTCCCCCTCTCTCTCCATCTATGGCTGTTTTGTGACTCTCAGTCTGTTTCTATCTCGTTCTCTGCATCTCTTCTCTCTGTCTCTTTTTGACTCTGTTTCTCTATCTCAATCTCTCTGTCTTTGTCTCTGGGTCTCTAATACCTTTCCCAAAGTCCAAATTTTAAGCATGGAAAGAATATCCCAAACACAAACACACACACACACACACACACACACACACACACACACTCACACAAAGACACATACAAACAATATACTGATAGATCTGTCTTAATCCCCATCCTACCCCTACCCCTTATAGAATCAGGAGACCCCTCCAAGGGGTGGCTCATTTCTCTTCTTCACATTGCCCTCCAGTAGATGAGTGACCTGTCAATGCTCACCTCTTGCCTGACCATGATCACTGAACTGAGCTTGCTCTGCATCCCCCTTTACTGTGGACTAAAGCCCCCCCCCCCGCTTTTCTCTTCTACTGCGGTTTGTACTCATTCTACTCACTCTTTCTTGAGACAACAGGGGTGCTGAGTCCCAAGGCTCTTTGGGACATTTGTCTCCCACACACCACTCTAGCCTTATTGAGGAAAATGAATTGGACTTTGGCATCAAAGAGATTTTGGATGGGAGCCACGGCAGTCCTTGGGAAACACCATGAAAAGATGCACCATCCCAGGAAGAAGAGAAAGGAGACTGATGCAAGTTGTCTATGCCAGGCAGTTCAAATCCGTTAGAGTTGATAAATAAATGGGATGTGAGAAGGGGGAAAAGAGCGGTTTAAGGTTCTGAAAAGGAGACATTGAAAGCAATAATGAAGTCAGAAGAGACAACTGCCTTTTGGGAAAGAGAACAGCCTACCTTTGTGTGGTCAGCGATGTGTCTGGTCCTGAAAACCGTTGACTCTGTGTGTCAGAGCTCTCTAAAGAGCCAGTCATGGTGAGGGTGAGGCAGGGCTCAGCTGTGGAGGGGTGTTAGGTGAAGCGAAGGAGTGGAGAAGATTCTCAAGGGAAAGCACATGATGGAGAAGGGCTAGAGGAAGCATCTTCGGAGGTCTGGAAGAGGTTGACTAGCCCCCCAGAGAAACTGAGAAGCATCAGTTGGGGAGGGGTAGGATGAGACCCAGGAAAAGGTGGTATCTACAAGGCTAAGAGAAGAAGGCATGGTCAGGATTGTTCTGTATTGCTGAGAGATCCCAGAGTATGACTGAGACAAAAGCCATTTTATAGTGATTGGGTCAGAGGGATATGTAATAGCTGTGTGATAGCTGAACCCAAAAGATCATCTTTGGAGAAGTAAACTCCTCTGAAAGACCTCAGAACTGGGACTAAGGTAGGGATTGATTCTGATGCAGACATGGGTTCCTAAGAAAAGTTGAGACCCAGGCTTGGTACACGTGTTGACTTGCTTTTGGGGGATGGTAGATGTTTTCTGAGAATTTGGGTCAGGACCCTATTAAGCTTTCAATTAAACAAGCTTTTATTCCTATAAAGAAGATACTCATCTGGATCAGTTTTCTTTATTTTTAAAAATTTCTTCTTCTTTTTCCCTTTCATTCATTACCTATTTATTTATTTATTTATTTAAGGCAATGGGGCTAAGTGACATGGCCAAGGTCCCATGGCTAGGCAACTATTAAATATCTGTGGCCGCATTTGAACCCAGGTCCTCCTGACTCCCGGGCTGGTGCTCTATCCAAACAACTGCCCATTTTTTTTTCCTTTTTTGAAAGATATTTTTAGTCAATGGTTATCTGGGAGGGAAGAGGTGAAGTGACTGTGACCATGATGTTGGTGATGTAAAAGTACAAAAACCAATTTGATTCATTATCTTTTTTGCAAGATTGGGCCATTCTCGTACATAATTGAAAGGTAATCAATGACCCCTAAAAGTAGTTTCAGTAGCTGGTGGAATCATTGTGGGAAGGCAGCCTTTCCAATGGTAGAAAAATCAAGATATCAGGACATTTTTATTGGACACAACTTGAGATAATCTTTGCTTTATGAAATCCTGAGCTTAATGTGTGCCAGGTGTCTTTATTCATAAATGCATCTGGCTGAATTCAGGTTAAAATCACATTCAAAGGGTTTGATTTGACATCTGCTCAGGCCCAGCCAGAGGATCCATTGATTCGATGGTCAGAGCATCAGGTGATCTGAAGGCAATACCTGGTGAATTGAAAAATCTTCCCCCATGCCGGACTCTCAGTATCTTGGTGTCACTTATGTATCAAAAAAGATTTTACTCATAAACATCCTGGTCCAATTTACCACCATTACCACAAGACTGTTTGGGTGGGTGGGCATTGGAGCATTTTATCAGTTTTCATTATGAATACTAATACTTTGGAAATTAGAAATGCAACACAACAGAACAGTAGTCATTGTTTTTTTGTGGTTGAGACTAAAGAGATTGAAGGAAAATATGTTGGTAATTCCGTGTAAGAATAGAAATGTATCCTGTGCACATCATCTCAGCTCCCAAGAGCTGGCTCTTAAATATTTTCCCCCATAATCCTAGATCCATCCACTCATGAGGGGGGTAGGTTACAACATAGAATTTGGAGTATTGAGGAGCTACTTGTGTAAAGGATCACATTTGTGATTTGTTGTGTTGGTGGTGCCCTACTCTGTGGGAGCCTGATTCAGGTTCTGTTAGCAGATAATGGAGTGGTTTGCCATTCTCTTCTGCAGTTCATTGACAGATGAAGAAACTGAGGCAGACATGTTGAAAGGACTAGTAAGTCCTTGAGGATGGATTGGAGCTCAGTGGGACAAAGCTTCTGGCCTTCAGGTTCTGCTCTCTGCAGCACCTTGCTACCCATGGGGGCTTTGATGCCCTGAGCAGACAAGGAAGGAGAGAAGCCCAGATCCTTAGAGGCTAGGAGGGGAGTCCTCTTTGCTTTAACTAGACTATATTTACTCCTTCACAACCTGACCCCCAGCTGCCTCTGCAGCCTCATTGGACAGCTCTACCCTTACCACCTCCTATGATCCTACCAAACTGGCCTCCACTTGGTTGCTCCCGCAGGATACCCCATTTCCCCTCTCTGTGTCTTTCTAAGGGTCCCTCAGTCTGGAATGCCCTCCCTTGTCTTCTGCACCTCCCTTTCTTTATCCTGCCCCCCAGGCCTAGCCGTGCCCTCCTTCCCCAATTTCTTCTAAGTTATGCATGTATTTATACATAGATATAATGTCTTTTTATTGTCTATTTATTGATCTACACTCACATATCCATCCCCTTTGCAGCTCTCCTTTCTCTATAATTATTCTTGGTCATTTGTGTTCTAGGTCACTTGTATTCCAGGACATTGTGTTATGTCACTTGGAATGTCAGGGTATGAGGAGGAACTGGTTCATTTATCTAACCAGAGCTCATGACAGTATCTGTCACATGGTGGGTCCTTCCTGAGCCCTTGTGATTGGTGACAGAGCAGAATGCACACATATAAGGGTGTGTCCTTTAAAAGAGCCAAATTGTGTTTCAAACTACTATCCTTTGGAGCCGGACAGGCAGCACCTAGGGCAAGGGTTCTTGGGGGAAATGGGGGTCACAGAGGCTCATTAAGGAACAGTCATCAAAGTGATGGACCATGTCACAGTATGGCTGGATAAGCACAGGTCTGGTTCTGGCTCCCAAGAGAGTGGCGACCTCTTCTTGCGCTCTTGTTTCCTCCAAGGAGGCGATGGGCAGGAAGCTCCAAAAGCAGCCCAGTACAGAAGGCCGTGGAGAAGCCTTTGTAGCAATGCAGCTTTCTGAGTGCGTCCCCAGGATGGGGAAGGTCCTTGGGGTCAGGCCTACTTTCCTGCTGCAGCTGGGGTTTAGGGTCCATCCTGGGGCTGCCATGTGGGCAGCTTGAAAACCCATACTAGTAGGGTGGAGCTTCCAGGGATCTCCTGCTGGACCAGGGCAAGAGCTTTGGGGTAGGCAAGTCTGAACTTCTTCAGGCACAGCAAAAGGCTCTTTGAGAGGCCAGAGGCCAGGGCACCTCCCCCTGATCCCAGCAAGCTATGGCTCCAGGTATCCAGGCTGAGGGCTGGCCCAGGTGGAGAGAGGCCAGGTGCAGCCCTCCCTCCCCAGGCACTGGCCCTCTCTGTCTCTCTCTTACCAAAATGGATTACAGGCTAGCCTCTGCTTAATGCCCCAGCTGACCTTAAGGTTACCACTGGATCTCTACTCACCTCCTTCTTCTGTAAACAGATGGGCTTTGACAGACAACGAGGTCTACCCTGGACTTTGAGCAAGCTGCTCCCCCTGCCCAGCCTCAGTTTCCTGCCCTGAAAAGATGGAAGCTCTGCTCATTGTACTTCTGAGGCCCCACCCAAGCCAACCTAACTCCATTTTCCCAATGGGGGTCATGCAACACCTTTGACCCCCTCCCCCTCCCTCTGAGGGCTCCTGTGCCCCTCCCCCTCTCTTCTGGCCTCTTTCAGTGCTTTTGCTGCTTCCCTTTATTCCTAGAGGGCAGAAGAGGCTCCTTCCATTCTGAGCTTGGAAGGCTTTGAGGCAGGGAGTGTCTGAGGGGCTCCTGACACGGGCAGGCCCTGTTTCTCCTCCTTTTGTAACCTCTGGGTGTGTGTGGGGGAGGAACATCTGGGCAGAGCACCAGAAAGAGCCTCTAGGGGTCCTGGGCATTGAGAGTGAGGTGCTGCCTCAAGTCTCTCTGGCTCAGCCAGGCCTTCACATGTGGCCATCTCTTCCCTAATCTGGTCTGGAATGGGGGGGGAAAGTTACTTCAAGAAATCATATTGTATTTGAATTTATGTATTTATTCCATATGAATTTATATTGTAAATATATATTGTTCTGCCTTGCATTATATTATATAGTTTTATATTATGTACATTATATCAGTGTGAAGGGAGAGCCAGGGTTTCCCCTCTGTGACTCTCAGTTTCCTCCCCTGCAAAATTTGGACACGTTCCTAGTTGTCCTTGTGAGGCCCCTCCCAGCCCTAACTGCATTTTGCCCAGTGCAGATAGGGCAGCACCTCTGCCCCCCTCTCCCTCCCTCTGTGTTTCCCCCCCCCTTCCTCCCCCTGTGTCATCTTCTGTCCCTCTCCTCCCTCTAAATGCTCCTTTGCCCCCCTCCCCCTCCCACCCTCTCGTCCTGCCTCTTCCTCTGCCCCCCTGCTTCCCCATTACCCTAGAAGACAGAACAGGCTCCTTCCATCCCGCACTTGGAAACCTTTGAGGTAGGGAGTCTCTGAGGGGCTCCTCACAAAGGTAGACCTCAATGTTCATCCTCATGTATCCTGGGAAGGACAGGGGGACTGCAGAAAAACCTGAAGGAGCACTGAAGCCATTTTGTATGTGTTTTAATTGGGCACTGAGTGTGAGGTGCTTCCCCAGGCTTTGCAAGCAGAAGGTGTTTACTGTTTGGTCATCTGGCTCTTAGTCCAAGGAAAGAATGGGGGGGGGGGGGAGGAGAAGTTTCTGCAGAACATTATAGATAATATGATAGCCAATATATTTGATGAGAAAATTTTAAGCTTAGCTGATTCATGGAGACATAAATTGAGACTTTGTAAATTAATGAAGGTCCTCAATTATCCAGAGCTCAGGAGGATTATATGGAAATAGTTTAAGTGTGCAGCCAGGAGGTGACCTACAAGGGAAAGGTGACCACTTGGTAACACCGACCCCGAAGAGCCACACTACCAGTCCCCCTCCTCAAGTATGTGAACCCAGGACCTGACCTTTTTATAAAAATTAAGCATCCCCCACCCCCGGGAGAGATTCCTCCTTGTCTCTGCCACCACCCTAAGTGACTGTCCACATGGTGTCTTCTTTAGAAACCAGGGGATTTGCAGGCCAAGGCATCCCTTCTTGCACCCCAGACATCATTTGGATAAAGGTAAATGGGGTAGATGTCTAGACCTTCCAAGAAAGGATTTTCCATATGCCAAAAGCAAAGCCACACAAAATGTGCAGGAAATACCACTCTTACAGCCAAGTATTCTTGCCCCCAGTTTTTCCCTCCTGGACTTGTATTTCTGAGTCACAATTCTACTTAGCACCCAGGTGCCAAAACCTATTTCTTCTCAGCCAAAGAGTTCTTCTTCCGGATCATTGACCCAAACATCAACTGGATTTTGAAAGCTTCCCCTTTGGTGAGTACAACTGTAAAGAACCAGCAGCATAGGACTCCTGTAGACCTCTAAGTTGGGGAAGGGACACCACCCTTCCCTGTCCTTGACCCTTACTTCTCACCATAAACACCCCAACGATTTCTTAGGGGAAAAGGAAGCACTTGACTCGTGGAAATGCTCTCTTCTCTCATGTTCTGCCCATCCAAAGATGGGGACAGGGTGGTGGGCATCTATGTGTCATACTGTCTTCTTTCTAATTCTCCTTTCTCCTTGCACAACAATCCCAATACCAATTTTGGATTACACACACACACACACACACAAACTAGGTTATTCCTGAAGATCTGAGGGTAGATCTAAGCTCTAAGAACTTCAGAAACATAAACATTATACACTCTTAATATTCCTTTGAAGTTTTCAAGTTTCTCTTATACCTATTTTGTTTTCTAAATTTTGAAAACTTTATTTTTCATTTTCATTTGACATTTCAATATCTCTCTGTCACCTTGCATTGTATTTAACAGTCTTTGGATGCTATTTTCTCAGATTTGTGGCTAGTTAAAGGGGATTGTCTTGCTTGGCTACCTCAGTTCCCTAATCTGACTTTTTTTAGCTGTTTTTTTCTCATGGAATCATGTGAAACCTCTCATATATACACCAAAACCTTGGTGTTTGGATTGTCATCAGGTTAGGATTGCATGTGGAATTTTTTCAGTCCTTGAACAACAGTGGATGAGATTTTAGAAAATTTGGAAATAAACTTAAGCTCTAGTTCATGATGATGGTTGTGTTGAATTTTCACAAGAAACATAGCAACATTTTACAAATTAAAATGTTCATTCCCATGTTTACCCCAACTTTGTGGCATTAGTAGTTTCAGTTTTTTCATTACACTCATCTATTTTTAGTGATGATATGTCTTTCTTTATCATTTCCTAAGATCCAGGAGCTTGTGCCAAAGCAAAGGGGAGAAGGATCCTGCACCCATCCACTAGAATGAGTGATATCATTGAAATTCTAAGTGATGACTCTGTTGGCATCCAAGAGGACACTGGTGAAAAGGCAGTTCCTGGTCAAGGGAAGATGGCAGAGAAGGAAGTCAAAGAGGTCACTCAGCAAATGGGATCCTTGAGAGTGAAAGACCCAGTTGTCCAAGCAGCAGCTGCTGAGTCTGATGATACCCAGAAGGAAGAGGAAGAGGTCCCAGGGGCAGCAGCTGCTGATGACACAAAAGCAGGTGCAGTAGTCCGCCAGATGACTGGTATGTTTTTGAACCAGCTGAAAGTTTTAATGGGGATCAGGACAAACCAGAGAAAATATGACCATAAAGGCAGGCTGCTTCACAGTGGTATTGATTTGTGTGATTGCCTGGAGGTAGATTGTTCCGGCTGCTTCTACCCATGCCCCAGGTGTAAATCAAACAAATGTTTGGTCACATGTTACTAGCATCGCAAATAGGTGTACACCAGGATTGAGGATAAATTCGGTAACCTGGTCAGTAAATTTCCATATTCGATTCCTGAGTAAGATCCTGGCAACACTTGGCTCCCTTTCCTTTTCAGGGGTACAATTGATCTTTATATTATTATTCTTTGTTATTTTAATACACTTTGGGTCTTGGCAAAAAGTTGGAATGTTCTTAAAGGTCAAATTAACTGATCATTCCAGTGTTGGGGAATAACATCCTTTCCCAGAAGATTCCATCATTTGAAGAATTTCTTTTTGTTAAACAGAATAAGCCATTTCTTCCCTATCATCTTTCCACCTTCACTTATCACTACAGCCCAGTTTAGAATAGTTTAAAATTTTTCAAAGCAAAAGGAGCCTCATTTTCTAAAGCCAGGAGTTTATTGTTTTTCATGTTCACTTTAATGCTTAATAGTAAAACCAAGCCCAACCAACTGTATCCACCACTTAATTTGATAATCTGATCCTGTCCAACCTATCATGGCAAATACATGGTTTAAAGCGTTAGAATTGTTGTAGTATGGATTCTTACTGACATCTCCAATTTAACCTTTTCTATTGAGTGATTGTAGGAAAATTCTTAAACTATTTAGATGTCTTTATCAATAAAATTGAGAAAAAATTGTATGAATGACAGCATTTAAAGCAAATAAAAACTATTAAGTCAAAGTTGGCTTTTAATCTCCAATTATTCCCTTCAATTCAGAATCCAAGCAGGGCTCTGGGAAACCATACTCTATGGGGTAGCTGTAGACATAGGTGCTCCCCACAAATTGAATAAAGGTAAGAAAAATACATCCAAAACACCCCATGTAGGGTCATGCCAAGTTAGACATGACTGAAAAAGAGTGAAGAAAATGTAGGGTATTCAGGTGGCACAATGGTCAGCTGTGGCTGGCATTAGGAAAACTCATCTTCTTGAGTTCAAATTTGTACTTAGACACTTACTAGCTGTGTGACCCTGGGCAACTCACTTAACCAGATTTGTCTCAGTTTCCTTATCTGTACAATGAACTGCAGAAGGAAATGGCAAACCATTCCAGTATCTTTGACAAGGAAACCTCAAAGGGGGTCACAAACATCCAGATGCAACCAAGAATAAATGAATAAAATAAAGAAGGACAGTTGCATGTCACCTAGAGGGCTGCATGAAACTTGGCCCTAAAGCCAGAACATGGGGACTTGCCATAACCAGGACGACTCTTCCCCATTCAAGTTTTGCTGCTTAGGTTGGGGGTTTCAAGACTATATCACATTAGCCTGTAATTGCTTACAGAGTTCCAGAGAAGGTTTAGAAATGGAATTTTTAATGTTGAGCAAATTCAGTTGCCTTTAAGCAGACTGGATGGTTGGTTGGCCTCCTATCGTTTCTTCCCATTTATGTAGTGTCTGCTAGCATCAACAGAAATGGGACCACAATGGTGGTGAAGAAAAAATTCAGATGTCTAACAAGAACTCACAGGAGGAGGTCTTCCCTGGATTGGACTCCCAGGATTTTCTTCAGATTCATCCCGTTTTTGCTAGTATCCTATTGACGGGGTGTTCTGTTCTAACACCTTTTCCCTCTAATCCAAAACACTTTCCCAACACCACAGAAAAGCCATGGATAAATTTCTTGGGTCCAAAACTCATGAAACTAGGTAGCCCCCCTATTATGATTGACTGTTCCTTGGTAGCAATTTTGACAGCATTTTTCCCCTTGTTTTCCTAGGCCTCCTCATAGGACTCAGACCTATTGCTTGTTTTTCCTCTATAATAAGATATGGTCTTTGGGTCCATGGTAGCCATGGGGTATTATCAGTGTTTCTTGACAGAAATACTAATCGGGTCTACCTCAGTCCAACCACTGTGCTCCATGGTGGGATTTCTTGATTTACATTCAGCTTCTTTTACCGATGGCTTCATTTTGTGGAATAGCATGTTTTGCTTTGAGACCTTCTTTACCATGGAAGGGTTGCATGTGGAGACCTGGTTCAGGCTTACTTTCATTTCCTTCCTAATCCAGTGAAAGGGAGGCCTCCTTACCTCAGAGACATGCGTATGACATATATATATATATATATATATATATATGTATATGTATGTGTGTATATATATATATGTATGTATATGTATGTGTGTATATATATATATATATATATATATATATATATATATATATGTATGTATGTTGCTGTTGGCAGAGGTGCTGACATAATTACCTTTTCCTTCTCCAGCTCCATTTTAGTTGAGGAAACTGGGGCAAATAGGGTGAATTGACTTGCCCAGAGTCCCGCAGAGAGTAAGTGCTTTAGGCTAGATTTGAACACAAGAAGATGAGCTTCTTCACTCTAGGCTTGACACTCTATCCTATCCAGCACCATCTAGCTGCCCTTATATAGACAGATATATAGATGGAGATAGAAAGAGATATATGATTATATGTAGACAGTCATACCTTTTGTAAAAACAATAGTACTTTTGATCAGATGATCAATCATGAGCAAAATGTGAGTAGGGTAGGGGGAATAAGAACTGGTAAATGTTGAAAGATTCAATTTTTCCTTGGCTGTTATACATCCACTGAGAACAGAGGGCTTGTCTACTAGGACTCTGGTTTTCTCCTCATTAACTGACAGTACACTGGGAATCACTTGTCTGAATTGTTCCAGTTCTTCAAAAAAGTGTCCCTTGGATTCACAGTCATATGCATTAAAAGCCATATGGACAGCTAAGAACTGTATCCTTAACAACATACTGGGGCCTAAGAAATTGTTAAAGAAGAGAACTAGCATTAAAACCCACAGCTTCACATTTGTGTGCACAAAGGCTAACAGTGTGAATCTGATGCTTCCTAGGTTATCATTGAGAAAATGGAATATTCCTATGGAAGGACCAAGCAAAACTACAGGAATAAGGTATAGACATAATACATTATATACATATATATATATATATATATACATATAATATATAAAGACATAAACACATATACATATGCATATATACATGTGTGTTTTTATTTGTTTATATTTATGCAATACACATATAGCTACCCATAAACACAGCCGTACATGATGATGATCATGTTTGTTCATCATTCCTGAACAGGACCGACATCAGGGAGGTGATGCCAGGACAAGCACATGATTTGGATTGGAGTACGGGGGTGCTGTACTAAGTCCCTGGCCTCACTTTCTCCTCTGGAACCATCTGGGTCTAATGGTCACATATGAATCAGGATGACTGGAGATGGCCCTGGATGTGAGGCAATCAGGGTGAAGTGACTTGAGCAAGGTGACACAGTTAGTGTCAAGTGCTGAGACTGGATTCAAACTCCCATCCTCTTGACTCCAAGGCCAGTATTCTATCTACTGCACCACCTAGCTGTGCATATACACAAACACACATACATATATATATATGATGCTCCCTTATGTTAGGAGATGCCTAAGCTAAACAGGAGATCCATAAGTTTGTGGGTGCCATTGCAGTGGAGAGGATTTCATTGAAGCTCAAGAAAAGGGAGAAAATGGAAACATATTATGTTGGAAATACACAGGTTGGAAGAAGGGAAAAAGATTCACAAAACTGGCACTGTAAGCTCAAAATCAATCAACAGTATGAGTTGGTAACTAGAAAAACAAATGCTGTCCTACACTCTCTTAGGAAAGGCAGATGATGGCCTCACCATGCCCTAACTTGACAGACCCTTTTCTGGATTATTGTGTTTGATTCTAAAACCAATTTTAAGAAGTTTATTGATCATCTTAGGAGGATTCAAGCATCTAGAACAATGATGGATCTTATTCTCATACAGTATGAGGTTAGATTGGTTCTGGTGGGAAGGGTCCAGAAAAGATGACAATGGACTCGGGTCTGAAGAACTGAGAAGGCCCTCGTGTGGAAGATGCCTTATTCTTATTCTGCTTGTCCATCAAGAGGAGAACTAGAAAACTTGGGTAGAAGATAAAGAGAGACAGCTCTTAATAAAACAAAGATTTCCCACTTCACATTTAGATGAGTAGGTTGCTTTGGTAGGGCCAAAGGCTTCGAGCTGAAATAAACCTTAGAATACCCTTAGTCCAGCCCTTTCATTTCAAGGATGAAGAAACAGGGGCTTTGATAGGTGAAGTCAGTTGGTCCACTAGCATTTCCAGGCACTGTGATAAGGACTGGAGACCCAAATAAAGGCAATAACAATCCCTGCCCTTAAGGAGCTCACATGCCAATGGGGTTGACAGTGTGAAAATAATTGCCTGTACAAACTGGGTACAGTATAAATGGAGGAAGAGTAATTTCAGCAGGAAGGCATTTTTAGTAGGCTGGGATGAGCCTTCTTTAGAAAGTGAGCCAGGGATTGTGTTTTGAAGGAGACCAGTCAGGAGAGCCCTTAGCACAGTGCCTAGCCCAATCTTTATTGGATTGGGAATTTTGGATGAGATTGAAAGTCATATTTTTATATAACTTAGCTAAGAGCACACAAGTAGAAAATATAAAAGTAAGGAATTGAACCCCAAACCTCGGATTCTCAGGCCAGTGTTCTTGACACTGTACCATACTGAATCCTCCTTCATTAGAAAGCTTCAAACCAAAGTTACATGAGACCTTGCTCTGTATAACTTAGAGGAGTTTCTTCTTCAAGTCAGATTAGATAGGATGATCTCTGAGGATCCTTACTAATTTCTCCAGACATTGATTTGGTGACATCCTTGGGAGGAAGTTAGGCCTCAGCTTGACCTCTGTCATTTATCAATGCAGGGCACTCTCTCCACAGCTGTGTATCCAGTCTTTGAAAACTGCTGGCCTAGATCATCCTAGGCAGTGAGGTAACACAGTGGACTGAATGCTGCACTCGGAGTGACAGAGACCCGAGTTCAAATATGGCCTCAGATAGACACAAATTGAACAAATCACTTGATCTCTGTTTGGTTCACTTTCTTTAACTGTAAAGAAGGGACAACCACCTACCTCATGGGGTAGTTATGAGGATGGACTAAGGTAAAACACTTAGCATCGTGCCTGAAACATTAGGTCCTTCAGTGATTGCACAATTATATAATACCATGAACCACTCTGTATCCAACTGTATAATAATATGATCCCCTGTTCAATCTCTTGGAGGCTGGTCCTGCAGCAATAAATATATAGTCAAGGACCTGGCCCATGTAGAAAGAATCTCCATGCTGAATCTTCCCTGAGATCCCCAAGCACTTTTCAAGAGAATCTTCCCAAATGTTAGCAGAATCTCTAGCTTGAATCATTTTTTATTCAATTTTTATTTTATTTTTCCAATTCCATTTTTTTAAAAAATTTTCAACATTCATCCATATGTATATGCATATTTTAAGATATCATTTCCTTCCTTGTTTTGGATTTGGATATGTGTGTGAGTACATGCCCACACTATCACATATTTATAATGGACATATAAACTCAGAGGCAGATCCTTCTTTAATGACAGCTGACAACTCACCTTTGATTCCTTGTGAACAGTAAAAGTGACCTCTATAAAGTAAGACAAGAAAGAAATGACAATGTAGTAAACAGCAATCCAAGGTTATGATGCAGAGAGGCTTGAGAATGTGTGATAAAAATCTGTGGCTCATGGAGACATTGTGATATATGGTTGTTGTCATCACTGTTGTTTAATACCATGGATTTGCTGGAAAATTATCCTCAAAAATTTCCCCCTTTCATTAGATTTTGAGTTCCTTGAGGACCTGGACTATTTTCTGCTTCTTCATATACTTTATTTTGATTTCATCCAGTTACATATTAGAACAAGTTTTAATATTCATTTTTAAAACTTTGAGTTCTGAACTCTCTCCCATCTTCCCACCCTGTTCTCCCTCACTGAGAAAGTAAGTTATTTATATAGATAAAAAAAATGTGTAGTCGTATTACTACATTGTTGGTGGAGCTGCGTACTCATCCAAACTTTCTGGAGAACAAATGGGAACTATGCCCAAAGGGCAACAAAAATGTGCATACCCTTTGATACAGCAATACCACTACTGGGTCTAGACCCTGAAGATATGATGAAAGAGGGTAAGAACCTCACCTGTGCAAACATATTCATTTCAGCCCTGGTTGTGGTGACAAAGAATTGGACATTAAGTAAATGTCCTTCATTTAGGGAATGGCTTAGCAAACTGTGGTATATGCATGTCATGGAACACTATTATTCTATTAGAAACCAGGAGGGAGGGGAATTGAGGGAAGATTGGAGGGATTTGCATGAACTAATGCTGAGGGAGTTGAGCAGAACCAGAAAAACACTGGACACCCTAACAGCAACATGGGGGCGATGATCAGCCTTGATGGACTTGCTTGTTCCATCAGTGCAACAATCAGGTCCAATTTGGGGCTATCTGCAATGGAGAATACAATCTGCATCCAGAGAAAGAACTGTGGAGTTTGAACAAAGACCAGGGACTATTTCCTTTCTGCCCTCCACCTACCAGGCCTCATGGAGACCCCCTAAGGTTGGGTTACAGGTGGCATGTAGGATAAAATCTCCAGATTTTATTCCAAGCTTATTTTCCTGAAAAATTTTAAGCAGGATCGTAGGAGTTTTGAAATTAGACATTTCAAAAAACTAATGGATTCACTGAAATCCAATATCTATGAGGATTGGAAGATGGCAATGTCACCTGACCAACCTCAAAGATAGGCTGGCCCAAACCCATGTTGCAATAAGAAAGAAACTCAATGTATTCTTGATGTGGCCACTGGTCTGGCCTGTGGAGAGCATGTCACCTGTGAGGCAGAGGAGGAGGCTGAGGGAGTGGATCAGAAGAAGGAGGGATTTCATACAAGTCCAAACAGACCCCTCCCTGAAACAGCCCCTCCCTTCATTGAGGGCTGATCATTAAGGATGCTTTGAGTGTGGGATTCAGGAACCACTTGGAAACTGTAGAAATTAAGGGAAAAAGGAAAGTCATGTTAACAAGCCAGCATTGGGCTGAGTCTGTCCCCTGTTCTGGAGCTTCTTGCCACATCGTGCTCTGACCCAGCTGCAGAGGAAAGGCCTTAGGGGATGGGCAAAGTCTTGCCTGTTTCCTCCCATGGGGCCCTTCTTCTGACCTTGCTGATGATCTGGATATTCTGGAGAATTAGGTTCTGCCTGTTTCTTCAATCTCTTCCTCTCACATCCCCTCCCCTATCCCCCCCCCCAGGAGTCCATTAAAGAGGCCCCAGTGCAGGCAGGCTGCATTAAGGGGGTGCTGTCTCACTGGTCCATCAGCTTACCTCCAAAATGAAAATTAAAGTTTCCGGTTCCCTGCCCCCCACCAGCCCCCAGAGTATAAGGGGGGAGACCTTGCTAGAAGTGGAGGGTGTCTTTCCTCTTCCGGAATTCCCCACCATCTTGGAATATTCCCTCCCCCCACCCACCCATTTGGGCTCTGCCCTTCCCTCCACAGGAGCAATGATCTCCCCAACACTCCTTTGCCCTCTCATGGTTTTCCTCCCCTTCTCCAGTCAGAGTAGTTTCCCTCGGGGCATCTAGGTGGCGCAGTGGATAGAGCACCAGCCCTGGAGCCAGGAGGACCAGAGGTCAAATCCATTCCAGACACTTAATAATTGCATAGCTGTGTGATCTTGGGCAAGGCACTTAACCTCATTACCAGGGAATAAAATGAGTTGAGCTGGGAGGTGCTATGGGGAGTTAGCAAGATGTCATCATGCTTTTTTGATCCTCACCCTATCTACTCCCTCTCCTAAAATCCCATGCCCCTGGTACACATCTGATAACACCACAGGCCTCCTCCAGCACCTTCAGGTTGACCAATCAAACCAGGACTGTGCCTACTGGATCTTATAGCCCAGGATGTTAACAGGGCTGATAGTGAAGCAGGATGTAATCTGGGGAGGGGAATGGGGGTCTTCTACCAGTCCCACAGTTCTTCACTCTATGCTTCTTAGTGGCAGTTTATAAGGGCTAGAATGTGGTGGACAGGACAGGAGTGATGACTACATGAGAGCCTGAATGAATAGAGACATGGACTGGCCTCCATAAAGCAAGACAGAAAAAACAAAGTCCCAGACAAGAGGCTGAGGAGACTTTCTTCTCCTTACAGCAGCTATAAGGCTACATGAACAGGGGACAGTTGGACCAAAACTTCTTCCCCTTACTAGCCTCCGCAGCAGACCCTCTGCTAAGGACAATCCTGACTCACACTTGTGTCTCCCTCCTTTCCTGGTCCATCACCTTGTATGTTCTCACTGCAGGTGGCCCAGCAAGTCCAGAGCTGGTCACTGTAATTTGAGGGCTGGTGAAGGTTGATGTCACGGACCACCCTATAGCTCCTGGGAGGTGAAGTGACCAGCCTCTTCCCACCTCTTCTCTCTTGGGGCAAAGATCTCAGGTAGGCTTTGACTCTCAGATAGCCTCTAAGTCCAGTTCTGAAGCCTTTCAAGAAAATTCTCATTCATGTCCTTCCAGGGACACAGAGGAAACAATACCTCAGAGAAGTACCAGTGGAGATTTTGTGAGATGGGATGCCAGGATAGCCTTGGGCTCCATGTGAAGCCTACTTTTTAACACCTTTGCTCCCCCAGGGAAGGAAAGAGAATGGGACATGGAGCTGCTCATAAATGCAGTGGACCAGAGAACAGCTTGTCCTGTGTCAGTGATAAATAGGATTCATAGGGCAAGCAGGGTCCAGGGGCTGATCTAACGTCTGATAGCAGGTGGGAGAGAGGGACCTCAGGAGATGGTGGAGGTGATAAGGCAAGAGGGTTTGAGAATTTTAAGCTGACAGATCACACCGGTCGATGGTAAGAAATCCTGAAATCCTTCTAATCCTTAGCAATGATGATTGTGATGGCAGCACATCCTCTCAATACCATACCAGGAAATTATTGAATTTTCAATCTCTATCTGACTATGAGAAGGTTCCACATTGCAGATTATTTTGTAACAAGCACTTTAGATGAAATTTGACTTGCTTGTTCATGTTGCCCTAGGATGACAGTAATTCTTTCCCCCCAAGAAGCATGTGATTCAGGATCATCTCTGATGAGTCCACATCCTGTGACAGCAGGATATAATGGTCTTGGGTTCTAGCAAGACCTGATTTTAAATAAGACATTTACCAGCTGTGTGACCCCGGCCAAGTCACTTCCCTTCCATAAATTGGACATAACAATGGCACCTTCTTTCGTGGGCTATTGCAAAGACAAAATGAGGTAGCATTTCTAAAGCCTTTAGCACTCAGTCGCCACATAGTAGCAGCTTTGGAAGTTCTTATTAGGTGTCAAGTGGACAGTCCTGGGGGGCCTTACAGAGGCAGAGGAGTTGCTGGCTTGAGTTCTGGGCTTGCCAGTGTGGAGGCTGTGAACAAGCCTCACCTCCATTGCCTAATGCTCTGCCTCGACCACTGTGTGCCCCCTTTCCCCTCAAAAATTCAACTAAAACATGCTGAAATTACCAGAAGGTGGGTTCTGCCTGGGGAAGGAGCTGCAGAATCTTTGCTTGGGAGTGGGAGAGTGGGGGATCCTGCTTGTTTACTTGTTTTTTCTCCTATAAAAGAAAGACATTAAGAAATCACATTTACTTCCTTCTATATTACTGAAGAAAATGCCACCAGATAGATTTTTGCGAAACAACAAAACCTTCTTACAGTTCCAGAGTGAATACATTGAAGAGAAAGCGATCCAATAACACCCCAATTCTGGAGAGAATTGCCCTTTAAGTTAAGCCAAAGTGTGGATCCCACAAAATGAGCACACACGTGACAGTGTCAAAGTCAGACCAGAAATGGACTGGCAAAAGGCCAAGGTATCTCAGTCCCTTCCAAGCAGCCATCCTTGATGGTTAGCTCCCCACTTCCACCCCCCTAACTGCAGCAACAACAAACTGAGGGGCCAGAACCTGAGACTGCATAAATCACAGCCCTTTCCACAACTGTTAGCACAATTTGCATAAAGTTAATCAGGGGATTGGTGGGAGGGTGGTATTTGCCACCAGCCCAAAGAGAAGAAGCAAAACTGTGCCCAGTCTAGGAAAGAAGGATTAAACTGTGGGGGTAGCATATTCTTCTGCAGAATATGGAAATCCCAAGCCACAGGGAGGTGTGCTGGGGAGGAGAGGGATTGATTATAAAGACAAATTACAGTGTTTTCCCAGACTCATTAGTGACTGGGTTGAGCATAGATGGTGTTTTTATGGGGGGAGTGATGAATGCTGGATAGACACCCAGGTAAGTTCTGTACAGCTTTGAGACCCACAGAACAAATCGATTTCTCAAATAAGAGGGGAAAAAACACTGGTTTGGGCAAAAAAACCAAGCCCGATTAGCCTTAGCCCACAGATTCCTAAAGAGAAAATTAAGAGAGATTGTGTTGGTTATGGAGTGTCCTCATCAGGGTTATAACAATCATGGCTATCAGAGGAAAACTCTACTTAAATATGTTCTCTATGAATTCCATCTCCTTCACTTTTGCTCCACTCCTTGCCGTCAGAATTTTCTTTCTCTTGGAAGTTTTTGTATAATAACATTAAGTATATGACATTTAACAAAGAAAAAATAGAATTTTTATTGCAAGGATTCTGTCAAAGTCTCATCTTCAGCATGGCATCTTATATAAGTGACATCAGGGATCCTTAGGTTGATGCCATCCATTCCTGGACAAAGGAGAGGTCACAATACCAGAAAGATACCTGGAGAGCTCTCTGTAGAGTCCTATTCTGGCCTCTTACAAGCTTCCTTAGGCGAGCATTGGAGGGACAGGAGACAAGTACTCCATCAAGATCTCCAAGTGATCCAATTATTTACCCAAATAAAAGTGCTTAAATACCTTTCCAGTCTCTAATCCACTCCCACTCCCATGGCACTTAGTAGAACAAGGCTCTGATGTTCAAAGACACCAGGTGAAGATAATTCACAATTTTCCCATACACAAAGGTTCCCAACACTGTCCTAGGGAAGGCTTCCCCACTAGACACTGAGGGTTCCAATATTCCTCAGGTCATACATCCAAAAGGAAACCCATCCTCCCCCTCCTTAGCTACAGGCAGGTGGCTGCTATGGACCCAGGTCCTATTGCCCACGTGGAAGTTTGTTCCTTAGGTCAGAGAATTGACTATAGGAATAAGGTCCTAGAATTACAAGGAAGGCCTTAAAGTTAGCTCTTAGGGCAGGTTTCTACTAGATTCTAAGAATGATGGCTTTCATTCCCAGGTTTTCTGAAAAATCCCAACAATGGTCACATCAAAGAGAATGGACCAAATAAAACTTTCCACTGTGTGGGGAATAGCAGGAGGAGGCCCAAAGGTAGGGGGTTATAGGTGCTTTTGTAATCCCTGGCAGCTGGTGGAGAGTGGAGGGATTTAAGGAATCCCAGTTGATGGTGATTTAGACCTAAGGGAGGATCAGCCCAGGTCCTGACAGGTTCCCATTGATTAAAAATGAAACCTCACCTCACTCTGAGCCTGAGCCTTCCAGATTCCTGGAGTGACAGCTCCTAACTCTCATCACTACTCATCCAAGGAATATTGGCACTAGAACCTTTGAAAGAATAGGAGTTCCATGTAACTTCCTTGGTGTTCAGTGCCCAAAGTCATCAAGGAGTGGAATAAAAAACATTGCTAAGAGGGGCCTGCCTTACTCCCCTGCACTAGCCACAACTACTGACCAAATGCCTTTTCCTTAGAACTAGCACTTTCTCCTCTTCTCCCAGAAAATTTAGGTCTCATTTCTCAAATGCACAAAAAAAGGCACAGTCCTCCTTCCAAGAGCCCAAATTGCTATTGAATGACCAAGGAACAGTGGGGGAAGAGGGGGAGGGGGAGGCTGCATGATAATAATGTCATTTTGTGAATTCATGGTTCTTCTCAGGCAGCACCTTCCTGAACCTGGGTGACTGCCCAAGTGCCCCAGGATATTACAGCCTCATGCAACCCTGGTGTCATCTTTCTTTCCATTTTGTTTAGATAAGTAGGGGACCCCAGTACTTATACAATATCACCCACATCTTCTCCCTCTGAGTATTGATTCTGAATTTTCGAGCTTCCCCAATGCCCACCACAGGGACTGGCACATCCTAGATGCCCAAGTCATGCTGGTGCTCTCATTGATGGCAGGTTATGGAATCTCAAGGTCAAAGATGAGCCTTAACTGGAATTGTGGCAGCAGGTCTGTAGACTGGCATAGAAGGCAGGATGGTGACATGAATTGCAGTTTCCCTCATCCTTACTGCCCCTACCTCCCCCACTCTCATAACTCCAACCCTTCTTGGACATTCTGCCCTTCTGAACATGCATGCCCACACCTCAATAATACCTGGCTCATGGACCTCCTTCAGCACCTTCAGCCTGACCAATCCAAAGAAACATATACCCCAACTCCAGCATTCTGAATCCTGGGGCTCTCGACTACTCCCTGCCCTCTTACGTAAGCTATGTGCTTGCTGCTCTACAACCCAAAGGAGTCATTCACACTGGGGCAGGACCATGAGAACATTCTGCAGTTGCAACAGTTAGGAACAAAAAAGGCCACTTTCCCACATCCACCTTCCTGTCGGAACAACAAAGTTGCAACCCTCCTTCTGAATCATGTATGTGTCCTATCTTTCCCTGCCCTCTCTCTGCTGGGCTATGTCCCCCATTTCTTTTCTTTTCTTTTTAGCATTTTCTAGGCAATTGGGTTAAGTGGCTTGCCCAAGGCCACACAGCTAGGTAATTATTAAGTTTCTCAGGCCAGATTTGAACTCAGGTACTGCTGACTCCAGATCTGGTGCTCTATTCACTGTGTCACCTAGCCACCACTGTCCCCCATTTCTTGAAGCAACCATTTGCTCTTGTGGACAGTGGGGCTACTCTGCATGTCCATAGCTGGGGTGAGGTGCACGCTGACCCCCCTCATGTCCCCCCATCTGGGCAAGACCAAAACCATCCCTCTGTTCATTGCAGCATGTGTAGAAAACAATCCTGTAACAGCACAATTCTGAGGATCATGCCCCTTTGGCCCTGAACTTAAAGCACCTTGGTTGTACTGCACAGTAGCTATCCATGGCACAATCAAAATTAGCCCTGAAATCCCCAGACAGAAGGTCAAGGTCTTCCTCTCCCTTCCTAGCAATGGTTCCTCCCCACCTCCACCACCACCCTCCTCCAGCTACAGGCACAGCAAGCCCAGGGGCCAGACCTTGAGACTTCTTAAATCCCTGTCCTTGCATGGTACAGCCTGCATTAAAAAGGAAAGAATTTGGTGGGCCTGCTTCCCACCAGCCAAAGAAGCAGCAAAACTAGGGCCCAGCTGGACGGGAAGGATTACAGGGTGGGACGAAGTGGGGGTAGGATTCTCTCCATCAGAAAAGGGAGCTCCCAAACACGGGGACAGGGGGTGCTGATTCTAAGGTGACAAATTAGAGGTTCTATAAAAATGAACTGGGGCAGAGGTGATGGTAGTGGCTTTTTTTTGGGGGGGGTAACTCCTTGGCAGAAGACCTAAGTTAAACACAACACTGAAACCCCAAGAACACATTGCTTTCTCACAGATCAGGAAAAGGCTTGGTTTGATCAAAATACAAAGCCTTTCCATTCCCATTCATAGACCCCCATTAAGAAGGTGGTGTTGTTATCAGAGGAAAACATTATTGAAATATATTCCCAATGAATTATATTTTCTTTCCCTTTTGTTTCATTTCTTTTAGTAAAATTCATTTATCTTCAATTTTTATATAAAACCATTGAATGTAGATAAAATGAAATTTCTTGTATTGTTCCAGGCTAGAGTTCAAAAACATAAGACAAAAATTTGAATTTATTACTTTAGAAAAATATTCAAGGGATATTTTTTTTACGGTTTTCCATCACCACCCAGTGATTTCAGGGAAGTTCAGGTTGATAGCATCCATGGCTGGTTAGGGAGCAGGTCATAATGACTGAGGGACACCTGGAGAGCAGGTGCTAGCGATGGCTTCCCCATTAGACACTGAGGAATTCAGCATGTCCCAGATCACATGTCCTGAGTGAGCAATGAGCTCCCTCTCTTTGGTTCTGGATGACTGAATTGGACAAAGATTCTTCTTGAGACTTGTACTCCAGTTCAGAGGAGTGGCAATTAGGAGTTCAGGAAAGCAGGGAATCAGAAGTGTTGCCTGATGGTTTTCTCTAGGGGTTGAGTGTCCACTAGACTCTAGAAATGATGACTATTATTTTCCGGTATTCTGGAAGATCCACAGAAAGGTCATATAAAAGAGAATGGACCACACAAGAGTTCCCACTGTGTGAGCAATACCAGGAGGCAGCACAAAAGTCCCAAACTATATTTTGGACTATGGCCTGGAAGCTGTGGGAGAGAGGGGGACCTAAGGTGATTCTTGCTGGTGGTGATGCATTGCTATTGAGGGACCAGGACAGGTTCTGTCACATACACAGGTTTGACCCAGCTCCCAACAGCATCCACCCAGAAGCCCTATTGGGCTAGAAAGTGGAAGTGGTGCCCCTTTAGTCCTTCCTGCCCAGTTCATTCGGTTCTTCTCCTTAGCTTGGGTGGCAAGCAGACCCTAGGGATTTGAACATTTTAAAATTTATGATTTTACTTTTTATAGAGTCTCTATTAGAGGAGGAGAAAGACAATGTCTGGGGCTGCTGCTCACCTCCAACAGGAAAGGTATTGGTCCACAAGCTCAGAAAGAGCCTAGAACACTACTGACCACCCGAACAACTGTAAGAGAGTAAAGGGAAGGACTGCGATTGAAGCAGGCTCAGGATCTGGACCCTCAGCTGATTGATCCTACGGTTGGTGAGAATGGGGGCTGGAGAACCACAGATAACAGCTGGTAGAGGGGCAGGAACACCCTGATGTGAATCCTGAACAAGAGACTTTGAATATCTGATTGGTAATTTTGGGGTAAGCTTTGACTTTGTTCCAAATATGCCCATGGTACAGGATCTTCCTCTTGGTTTAATTGGGGTTTGGAAGGGCATGGTCTTTCAGAATTTGGGTTTTCTGACTTAGGTTCCCTTCTTGAATTCATTCTATCAGGAACTATGTAAAGACTTTGTTGTTTCCCTGTATAGGAAGATGGGAGTGGACAGGAGGGGCAGGGTGGTTTCCCACCCCCCACCAGACTCCTGCAGAGTGGTCCCACTGTCCAGCACCAGAATAAATGGTGGCTTCAGGAGGAGGGGGAGGAGCCCAACAGAGAGATGGAAGAGAGGGGTGGGGCATATACAGGATTCTGAAAGGAGAGTTGGTACAAAATAAGTCATTCGAAAAAATAGTGGATTTGAACTCAAATATCTCTGTTCCTGTCAGAGTGGGATAATCATAATGGCTATGTCACCTGACTGTCCTCAAAGATAGAATGAACCAATTAAGCCCAAAAGGCAACAAAAATGTGCATACACTTTAATCCAGCAATAACACTTCCAGGTAGAAACCCTGAAGAGATGATGAAAAAGGGTAAAAACACCACTTGTACAAAAATATTCATAGCAGCCCTGTTTGTGGTGGCAAAGAATTGGAAATTAAGTAAATGTCCTTCATTTGGGGAGTGGCTTAGGAAACTGTGGTATATGTATGTTATGGAACACTATTGTTCGATTAGAAACCGGGGGGGATGGGAATTCAGGGAATCCTGGAAGGATTTGCATGACCTGATGGTGAGCGAGATGAGCAGAACCAGAAAAACGTTGTACACCCTAACAGCAACATGGGGGTGATGATCAACCTTGATGGACTTGCTCATTCCATCAGTGCAACAACCAGGGACAATTTTGGGCTGTCTGCAGTGGAGAATACCACCTATATCCAGAGAAAGAACTGTGGAGTTTGAACAAAGACCAAAGACTATTACCTTTAATTTAGGAAAAAAGTTATCTTATTATGTAATTTTGCTATCTCTTATACTTTATGTTTCTTCCTTAAGGATATGATTTCTCATCACATTCAACTTAGATCAATGTATACCATGGAAACAATGTAAAGACTAACAGACTGCCTTCTGTGGGGAGTGAGGAAAGGGAAGCAAGATTAGGGGGGGGAATTGTAAACTCAAAATAAATAAAATCTTTCTAAAAAAAAGATAGAATGAACCAAATCCAAGTTTCAATAAGAGCAGAAAATCCAATGTAACCTTGATGTGGATAGTGGTCTGTTCTTTGTGAAAGCAGGCCCTCACCTTTGTGGAATCAGAATAGGAGGAGGGACTAGAACAGAAGAGGGAGGGATTTCATGTAGACATGATCAGGCCCTGCTCTGGAAAAGCCCCCTCTCTTTCTGGAGGTCTAAGCATTAAGGATGGTTGGAGAACAGGGTATTCACTCTCTCTTACCTGGAACTCTTGGTATAAAGACAGTAGCCATCCCCAAGACTCCATGTTTCCCAAAGCCCCAATATAATGAGGTACTTGAAAAGGCAGAGACCTGCATCCCTGACTTCAGGGTTTGTATCTACCCAACAAAGCCTGGCCTCCAGCCTCCTCTCTGGATCTTCCTCAAGAATTCTGATCATCTCCTATCCAATACTAGACGTAACATGCTACTGACCTATGACATCACCGGAGAGATACATCAGCATGAAAGCATGAAAGGACTGAATTTTATTTTTTGAAGGATTTTTTTAGGTTTTTACAAGGCAAACAGGTTAAGTGGCTTGCCCAAGGCCAGACAGCTAGGTAATTATTAAGTATCTGAGACCGGATTGGACCCCAGGTACTCCTGACTCCAGGACCAGTGCTTTATCCACTAGGCCACCTAGCTGCCCCCTATTGAAGGATTTTTAAACAAAACACACAAAAAAGATTTTAGGCAGCCTTTCAAAACTCTTTGATAATATAGTTTTCAGGACATTTGGTTGTTTTACCCCTTAAAGAAGGAATCCAAGTTATCTTGTTTCTCTTTCTTTCATGTGTTATACAAAGAAAACAAGAGAAAGGGGATTTTTGTGGAAAGTGCTCAAATTAGGGTGAAAGGGAAGATATTCTAAGTACAACAATATTTGAATGAATCTGCCCTATGATATGGAGTTCCCTGTCAAACCTTGCTCTGACATGCCCAAGCCTCACCATCTCTTTAAGGACCAGTGAGATGGAGAGGCTTTGGGGGGTGTGGAAGATCTTTCCCCTAGAGGGAAAGACCATTTCTTCTGATCAGGCCACTCTTCTGATGTTGCAGATGTTTTGGATGTTGCCTCACTCTCTTTCTCTCACAACCCCTGCATTAATTTGCCCAAAATGAATCCATTAAAGTAGACTCCCATCCAGGCAGATTATATTAAAGGGGTATGATCCCATCAGCCTCCCTGAAGGGATTGTAAAGTTCACTTCCCAATTGGAAAACAAAGTTTTTACAGCTCCCTATCTACCAGTCCCCAGATTACAGGCTGAAGGCCATGGCCGAGTTGGAGGGAGGCTTTGGAGGGCACATTTAGAAAGCAGGATAGTGAGGATGGAACAAGGAGTAGAGTCATTCCCTGGCTTCATGTTCCAGCTCATGCACCTTTTCCTAGAAGTCCCCTGGGTAGCAGGGGCTTCTGCCCTCTGTGCTGGCCTCCCTGACACCCAACCTAGATCCTGTGGAGGTTGTTCACTCACGTGAGCTTCCAGAATTCAGGGTATAATCCTTTCTGACTTGGCTGGGCTGCCGTGGACCTAGCACCAGGATCACAGGGGTTATTTGCTTTTCATCTTGTTTAAATTGTTTCCTACAATATCTATAGAAACAAGCTACACCTTCTGCTTGATCAGTAGTGCCATCAGATGGGGCTTTTCCCATGCAGCTGAATGTTGATTTTCAGGGATGTCACAGGTTTCAGCTAGGAATGCCAATGCCTGTTCTTAGAGGAGGAGCAGGTCACATTTACTGAGGGACTGGCCATGAGGTTGGCTGGCAGCGGGCTTGTTTTACGTCAGAACACTGTCAGGTGTTTACACAGGTACACACCAACAAACCCAGAGGGACACACAGGGAAATGAGCTGGACACATAGAAAGATCCAAAGGGACAGAAAGACCAGACGGCTCACACAGAACCATGGAACACAAAGATGGACCCGGATGGACAAACAGATAGACACAGACAGACAAACCCAGGGACACACAGACAGACAAAGAAGGACACAAAGATAGACCCAGAGGATATACAGACAGTCCCAGAGGGACAGACATCCCCAGAGAGGCAGACAGACAGAAGCAGAAGGACACATAGACACACAAGGACGGACACACAGACAGACACACTGAGGAGTACAGAGACACTGAAGGGCACACACAGATCCAGAGTGTCCTGGACACACAAAACGACTGGGACTCACAGATGTACGCAGTGGCATTCCTTGGAGTCTGGGCGTCTTTCTGTGTCTTTCTGTTCCTCTCTGGGCATACCTCTGGGTCTGTCTGAGTTTTCTCCTTGTCTCTTTTTGTCCCCTGGATCTCTCTCTCTCTCTCTCTCTCTCTCTCTCTCTCTCTCTCTCTCTCTCTCTCTCTGTCCCTCTGTGTCTTTTCCCCTCTGTCTGATGTTGAAATCTATATTTTCACATAATCAGAAAAAGTAAATTGTTACTACATAGCACCCCCCCCCAAAAGTTGAAAAACAAAAACAAAAGCCATTATTCCTCTCCCACACCAAAAAACTAGTGTAGTTTAGGGTATCCCTTTAGAACCAAGTATTTCTGAAAGTTTTTTTCCTTGAATTCCTTTTGCAAAAACTCTGGGGAGGTTTTTTTGAAATTCCTGTTGAGGAGTTGGATCCCCCTCAAGAGCCCTTGAGTATATGAAGGAAAGGTTTCTAAAAGGGGAAGGGAGTTCTGTGCAGAGAGTCAGCCTGGAGCTCAGGACAAATTGTTGGGAGAGGATGTTGGTCTTTCTGCAAGTGTCACTCCAGGTGGGGGATACCTGTCTGAAGAGGGCGACCAGTCAGAATTCGTATAGCAGTCTGTGGCAGTATGGTGTTGATTTCTCTCTCAGGGAAGAAAAAGCAATAGCAAGCAGAGGCCCCTGGGCATCTCCTGTTTCCAGAAAGTAGTCCTAGAGTGCAAATTTGAAGGAAGTCATAGCCAGACTGTGCAGTTTCCTATCCATCATGAAGCCAAAAACAATCCAACTCTCTGCTAGCCCCAGCATCTAACTCTAGCTAGCAATATATGGACATGGAAATTGGGGGAGGAGGGGCTGCACTTGCTTTCTACAACAAAGAAATGGGAAAGTTTCCTATTGAGGAAAAGAAAATGCCAGTAACAAGGGAAAGTACTCTTTGCTGCCTAGTCAATGGTTTGTGTGAAGTTCCTTAGAAGCAGCTTTGCAAATGGAGAGAGGAAAATGACAATCTTGAGAGTCTTGTGGTCACATTTTCAAAAGGAAATAATTCCTACAGGAAAATAAACAAGGAGGTTTAGGATTTGGCATTTCAAGATACATGAGTCACCCCAAATTAAACATTTCTATTCTAAAGCAGGTTTGGAGGCAAGGCTATCTGGTTGTCCTTAGAGCTACAGGGAACCAAATAAAGGAGCTAGAATATCAGCTGAGCAATAACAGAAGTCCCAATGGAAACCCAATGTAGACAATGTCCAACCATTGCAGAACAGATTGGGCATGTGGGAAAAAGGGATGGTGTGGATTATAATTTGAATGCAGTGGAATTGGGAATTGTGGTTCTTTCTGATCAGGTCCTTTCCATTATAACAAGTCTCCCTCCCAGGGATGATGGGTGCAGAGACTCTCTTCCCCTGCAGAGCTGACATTATAGGGCATATTTGTGTCATGAGGAGACAGCTGGCAGGAACTCATATATATGGTCTCCTTTTGGAAACTCTTCTTCCTGACTGTTTCAAGGAAACAGTCTTGGTCTAGTGCCTGTCCCCCCAATTATTTGGAGCTTTGATGAGAACCAAGCTTCCCCAAAGGGCTGACCAAGTGGAATTCTCTTCATTGGCATCTTTCGGGAGCTCTCCATGCCCACTGGTTGATCAGTCTTGCTAAGGTCAACTTGCATAGGATGTGGAGGAGACAGTGATCCCAGATGGACCAGGAGAAGTGGGAGCCTCTCTCCAAATCTGTGAACAAGAAGCAGGATTCTTATCCAAGCCAGCCATTGCAGTTAAGGGAGACAGATTTCCATCCAGATCTCAACTGGAATAAACTGTAGACCTCACTCTCATATAAAGGTGGTATCTGCATTGCTGGTGGAGTTGTGAATGGATCCAACCTTTCTGGAGAGCAATATGGAACTATACCCAAAGAGTAATAGAACTGTTCATCCCCTTTGACCCAGCAATTCCAATTCTAGGTCTAAATTTAGAAGAAATTGTGAAAAATGGGAAAAATCCTACATGTTCCAAAATATTCATAGCAGCCCTTTTTGTAGAGGCAAAGTATTGGAAATGAAGGGGATGCCCGTCCAGCGGAATGGCTAAACAAGTTGTGGTACATAAATACTATGGAATATTGTTGTTCTATAAGAAACCATAAATGGTCAGTCTCTAGAGAAGCATGGAAGGACTTAGAGGGTCTGATGCTTAGCAAAGTGGGCAAAACCAAGAGAACATCAACAACGTTATGAGATGGAAAACCTTGATGGAGCAGCTCCTCTTGTCAGTTCAGAGAGATAGGACTATTGTATTTGAATGGCTATGGACTATATTATTGCCAACCAGAGGAAGAAAAACACACGCACACACACACACACACACACAAACACACACACAAGCACACAACCCTTCAGAATCTGATGAACACTTTATAAATATTATCTCTCATGTATCTCTTTTACTTAATCCTAACTCCTCATGCTGAAATTACTAATTTGTAAATATGTTTTTCAAAATAAATATGTATGTAAAATGCTATCCTGCCTGTTTCCAACTGAGGGGAGGGTGGTGGGAAGGGAGGGTGAAAGGAAATTTTGCAACTTGGAAATTTGTATATGCACATGGAAGAAATGAAATAAATAAATTAAAAATCAATCAATCAATAAACATAAAGGTGGCATCTCTAGGGACTTAGACACCCAGGAGACACAAGTCTCTTAGGTGGCTACAGTGAGTAAAGTGAGGTCACCCTGATTTCTGGACCTGTCACTGTCTTGGTTTAAACCAAAACTGCTTCTAGCCAACCTCAGGAAAGGTTCCTCAATAATTGTGACCTGATCCTCATCTCAAAATAGACATTCCTTACTAAAATCTAGGACATCATTGACGCATGAAGATGTGACCAAAAAAAGTGCTGACATTCAGCATAAAAAATCACTACAATTAGTTATGAAGTAATAGATGGATTTTAATGCAGAGTTTCATCTGTTTACATTTTTTAAAATCAGAGTTTTAGGGAAAAGATTGAAACAAAATGAAAAGTAAATGTATTTTACCAGACTTTCCTATGGATAACCACAATCTTAAGGTGACTAATTCCCCCAGCTCAGGGACCTCCATGCCACCTTTGAAGAATTTTGTGAGTCCCTGGTGGGGAGGGATGTCAGAGGGTTTTCCCTTTTCTCCAAACCTCTCCTTTTGTTTTACTAGATACTGGAGGGTGTTCTGGGGGTTACATGTTGGTGATGTGATCAGCCAGCTCATGATCCTTGGAATTACATCAGACTCCCCTTTCCCCCCATTCACTCCCCAGGGAGTCTGTTTTCATTTCCAAGCAGATGGCCTGCCAGGCTGGAACCTCACTTCCCTAAGGGAGGAAATGTCATTCCTTCAGTGCACTCTGTGAGGCTGCTCCCAGTTGGAGTAAATGCCTTTGGGATGGGGTGATGCAGGCCCCAGGAGGATGGTGCTGCACTCTAGGGGCTTCTGTCTCTGTCTCTGTTTCTATCTGTTTCTCCAACTCTCTTTTTCTTTCTTCTTCCAGTCCAAAGCAGAAGAGTAAAGGGGGGGGGGGAGGGCAGCTAGGTGGCTCAGTGAATAGAGTACAGGCCCTCTAGTCAGGAGGATCTGAGTTCAAATCCAGTTTCAGACACTTAAAAATTGTCCAGCTGTGTGACCTTGGACAAGTCACTTAACCCCATTCCCGTAAATTAAAAACATTTTTTTAATTAAAAAAGAAGATTAAAGGGGAGGGCAGAGATGAAGGCAGCCTCAGGATGCTGAGCTCAGTCTTCTGGTCCAGAGGGGAAATTAAGGACAGAATGAAGACTGGTAGCCAGGCAGGGACCCCTAGGGGATCATGGCAAGGGAGATCTTGAGCTTCTCAGGATGATTTCCGTGGCTGCCTCAGTTTCTCCTAATGTCATTAAAGCTGCTTCTTGAAGTCAGAATTGTTGGTTTAAAGGCGTGGGGGAAGGAGGGGAGAGTCAGGGAAAGGACAGTGTACAGGAGAAGGGATGGGGGGGGGGGGCTCCAGAATCCAGCTTGTGTCTCCTTTTGGATTCATCCCACCAGGAATTTTGGGAAGGCTTTGTTGTGTCCAGAGGGCGTGGATCCCCTCGGCCCCCCATGAGCACCTGGGGGTAGGCCCGCTGCCTGTCGCGAGGGGGAAATGGCTCTGACTGCAGATGGGAGGGCGGGGAGGAATAGCATGGAGAAGCAGGGAGATGGGAGCAGAATGGCGTGGTGTCCCTTGGTGGTTCCAAAAACCTGTCCCTGTGGGGTCGGAGTCGAGACCCGAGGCCGGGAGGACAGAATATCCCCGGAGATGGGGATTCCAGGGGAGGAAGGAGCCTGAACCCACCTTGTCCAGAAGTTCCCCCATCCCCCTTGCCACTGTCCCACGGACAGATGCTCCTTGACTGTTGCGGGAGAGGTCTGTCTGACCCTCCAGCCACCGCCCTCTACTTACCCTAATCCAGGGTCTTCAGACGTCTCTGGCTCCCCACCCGGGGTGGGGGAGGGGAGAACAAACCAGGCAGAGCACCCGAGGAGAGGTTCACTTCTTTATTGATGTTACTAAGAATCCCCCCGAGCCTTTCTGTACTATCCCTTTTATCCCCAGACCTAACTCCTCCTAGTAGGTGGTCTTGCTCCTCCTGAGTTCCCCCTGAGGGTGGAGCCAGCCCATACCGAGGCCATCCCAGTACCCAAAGGCAGGTTCTGACCTCTGGGCGTCTCAACGTTCCTCTCAGGGGGCCCCAGTCCAGAGCCGCCCCTAATACCTGACCTTGGGGTGTCCTGGCCTGGAAACCCTTAGAACACAGGCAGGACCTGGGAGCTGACCATGTGTTAGGTGCTGGGGAACCAAGGGGGCAGGTGGGGGAAGGGGGAGGAGGTGGAAATATCTTGGGGCCCCCAGATCTGGTAGACTGGAATGCAAGCTACCTCAGAGCAGAAGAAGGCGCTCTCCTGCAGCCACACCTGGTACCAGATTGAAGAGCCATCTGAGCAGAAACAGAAAAAATCGAGGAAATGATTCTCCAGGTTTCCCCCATTGTAGACGAATCACCACCCATACCTCACTCATCTCCATTTCTAGTATGTGCCCTTTAAGTGATAATGGAGAGGGGACAGGCTAGGATTCCATTCTCCTGAGAAATGGGTATTAAACTTTGTGGAAGAATAGGGGCAAGTGCCGGTTCTTAGAGGAAGCCCTGCTCCCCTGCTCCGGGGCATTGGGGGCTGATCCCCTGATTGGTCAGGAGGAAAGGACAGAGCAGTGATCTCCAGATGGCACCCAGTGAATTTTTCTGAAGTGTCTTCTCATCTGCAAGCAACACTCCAGAGTCACAGTAGCCTGTGAGGGAGTCATCCACAGACCCAGAAGGAATCCCACCATTATTCTCCTAGGGTTGGGGACCCAGAGGACCCTATAACAGGGACCTGTCCAGATTCTGTGACTGGTCCAACCAGTAGCAAAGGAGGTTTGTGGGAGGACTCAGGGAGGAGGACCATCCCCCACCTCCTGTTGAGATAACAGTACTGACCACATCTTCCAAGATGGGGCCTGACCCAGTGACTCCTGGGAGCTGTCCCTGTGGTATGGTATGGACAGCAGCCCCTGGGGGCCAACTGGAAGTGAGCAGCTGCACCCAGAACAAACCCTTGGGTCACTTGCTGAGAGTAGGCGGGGTATTTCTGTATCTCTCATCACCCTCCCCCTAAGTCATAGTTTTAGCTTGATCTTCATATAAAGTGATTGGAACTTTTCAGTGAACAAGTATGTGTCTTCAGTGAATGACTGAAGGAATCAAAGGATGAATGAATGGAAGATTCACTGATGGAGGTCAAAGGGTAGAACTTCAGGAAAGGCAGTAAAGGTGACAGAAAAGTCAGACTGTCCTGACACCAAAGAGTCTGAAATTCTCATGGGGTATCGAAAAAGTAGGGGTGGTGACAGGAATGACAGAGAGTTCCTGGGATCTTGAAGGGGGGGCAGTAGATCAGAGTCTATTGACTCCTCTTTCATGTCATTACTACTGTAAAATTATATGCAGGGCAGAGGCTGACCCATTTCACAGCTTCAGGGACTTTGGGGCTAAAACCTTCCTTGGCTGGGTCTTCAGTAGCTGTTTCTGGAGCATTTCTGATTTCAATAGTGGCAAGTCTTCTCACCCACACCAAGACAGGAAATGATTGAACTCTTCCAGGCCCTGTATTCACTCATGAGAAGGGGCCCCACTACAGAAGTAGTTCATGCCAAACAGTTTAGGTGTCCTTCTGATTTGCTTCATCTCCTGTCCCTAAGATGACAGAGTGACTCTCTTTGATTATGATGTGCATTGGCCTGCAATCAGGGAGACTTCCAGTAGGACTTCGGCTTGCAGGATGTGCTAGTCTCTGGGATGGATAATGGGGTAGCCAGGATATCCAGTAATGAATCACAACTCTCAGGGGGAAGAAGACGGGACAATAAACACTGGACAGAAGAATTAACCAGAATCATATGAAAGGAGACTTTAGGGCCGAGGGAGATAGTAATATCCAGCATCACCACGGCAGTCTTCCAGCTTCAGGAAGGTTGTACCTGAGCAGCACTATGAAGTCCTGAATGAGTCTCTATCTCCATCATCAT
The DNA here is from genome assembly GCF_037893015.1 of Macrotis lagotis. Classification (NCBI taxonomy): domain Eukaryota; kingdom Metazoa; phylum Chordata; class Mammalia; order Peramelemorphia; family Peramelidae; genus Macrotis; species Macrotis lagotis. The sequence continues at coordinate 152,179 of NW_027422152.1, read as the reverse complement.
CATCATGTAGCCCAACTTACTTTAAGCATTTCTGTAGTAGTTGGTGTTAAGGAAGGGGGTATGAGGGAGAGTAGACTGAGTGGACTTTTCCTTCAGGCTTACCTAGGACTTCTTCTGCTCTTCTTGAAAACAAGTTGTCTTTGCCAATCTGCTCACCTGCTTCCTCAATTCCAGGTGAGGCCCATCATTGACCCTGAAGTTCTATGGCCTGCAACCAGGCAGACCATCAGCCTCCTGGGTTGTGGCAGCTCTGGTACAGCCAGGAAAACTAGAAACACTTGGTGCCTATGCTATGAGTGCTATCACTTGATATGAGGAATGAAGAGATGAAGGTAAAGTATAAATTAGAGTGGAATTTGATAGAAATTGGCCTGATACCCCAACAGTCATGCATCATCATCAGCATGAAACACTTTGGGTCCCCCTCTCCCCAGCATCTTCCAGGCCATAGGCCAGAACATGTAACCTGGGGCTCTTGGGTTGCCTCCTGGTGTTGTCCACACAGTGGGAACTCGAGGTTTGTCCATCCTTTTTCATGTGACCATTCTGGGGCTCTTCCAGAACACTCAAGAATAATGTTCAGAGTCTAGGGGATGCGCAGCCCCTAGAAAAAGATTCTATTGCCACTATTGCCACTCCTCTAGGCTGGGGAACAGGACTCAAAAAAAGAATCCTTGTCCAATTCTGTCCCCTAGAACAAAGGAGAGGGAGCTCACTGTCTACCCAGGATGTGTGATCAGGGACATCCTGGATCTCTGAGTGTCCAATGGGGAAGCCATCCCTAAGACCTGCTCTCCTGGTATCCCTCTGGCATTGTGACCTGCTCCCTAAGCAGTAATGGGTGCTATCTATTTAAACATCCCAGATATCACTGGGCTTTGGCGCAAATCCTTGCAACAAAAATAACCAATGGTTCAGGAGGATCCCTGAGGAGTTCAAATGACCATTGTCCACAGCCTGTGACAGCAGTTGATGTAGTAGACAGAGTACTGATCCCGGAGCCCAGCAAAGTTGATTTTAAAACAAGTGTCAGAAACTTACCAGCTGTGGGATCCTGATCAAGTCATTCACTTTCTCTTCCCTCCACTGTAAACTGGGAATAAAAATAGCAACTTCTTCCTTGGGCTTTTGTGTAAATGAAATGAGAATAGTTCTAAAGCTCGGTCGGCATTTGGTAGGAGTTGTGACATTTCGAGTTATTATTCTTCAAGAGGACAGTCCTGGCTGACTTGGTTTCTGTACTTATCAGTGTCCAGGTTATGAACAAGCCTGGCTGCCAATCCCTGGAGCTCTCCCTCAGCCACTGGGTGACCCCTCTCCCCTCAAAAATCATCTAAAAGGTGTCGACATCACCGGACAGTGAGGAAGAAGGTGTAACATTTTGGACTGGGGAGGCTGTGAAGAATATGTGGGGGTTTGAATTCCACAGGAATGTGAAGGGAGGATTGGTAGTTTACATTACAAAGACTAGGGTCTGCCTATTTTATAGTCTGTGGGCAGATGCTGAGGTAAAAGATTTAACCTCCATCTCACCAAAAACTGATTAGCTTACACCACCTATTTCTGAGTCAGCTAGTCTTTTTTTTTTCTTTAGAAAGATTTTCCTTATCTTGAGTTTTACAATTCTTCCTCCAATGTTGCTTCCTTCCCCCCACTCCCCACAGAAGGGAGTCTGCCAGTCCTTACACTGTTTCCATGTGATGAGAGAGAAATCAGATCCTTAAGGAAGAAAACAAAGCATAAGACCTAGCAAAATACCTTAATAAGATCACTTTTTTCAATTTAATCCATGGCTTTCTCTGGATAAAGATGGAATTCTCCATGGCAGACAACCCCAATGGCCCATGGTTGTTGCACTGATAAGATGAGCGAGTCCATCAAGGATGGCCATTGCCCCTAGTAAGTCAGCCTAGTCTTGGCCTTTTCCTTTGGGCATGCTCAAGGAGATATAGCTGATCTTGCTCATTAGTGTAATGAGCAGGGCGGGGGGATGTATAGGAACCCATGTACCAAATTGCGATTGGGACCCCAGCCTATGAGTGTCATGAGGGGGAAGGAACAAAGCCTTTACAAGTTCATAAAAGATCTTACATCTGGGATTTCCCCACCCCTCTCTCCCACCATGAGGGATGTCTGCCATTTTATAAAGATATCTTAATAAAAAAAAACATTGTAATCACTCTGGACTAAGTATTCATGCGCCATTTATGAAAGGGACAGAGAAGGGAATTCTGTTTGTAGGCAGATGATCTGTTAATCTTCCTGCAAGTGCAGATGAAAGACTTGGCTTGATGACAAGGGAAAGCCTTCTTAGCCACCTAACTACCAACTGGAGAAATCCTTACAGGAGATGTTGAGGAGAAACCTGAGGATGCCAAGGGTTTTGAGCTCATGGCTACTATGGACAATGTCTGGCAAAGTAGACTTCAATTGAACTCTCTTATATTTCACTTTTCAGCTCTTTAACAAATTTGTTTCTGTCGGCATTTTTGGAATAGAGATAAAAATTTCTTGGATTCTTTCTGCTCCATATGAAAAAGTTTAAAAAACATTTCGAAATCAAGAGTCAATTGTTTTACATAAAAAGAAACCAAAAGGTGGTTGTTTTGGGCATGTCATTCAATAAACTAATAGAGAAAATGTTGCAATTTCTGACATTGTGGATTGGGGGTAAAAATAAGTGATTGCTGCTGAGGGCCACAAAGCTAGAAAGTGTCTGAGGATGGATCCGAACTCAGGTTTTCATGAGTGCAGCCTTGTGTTCTCTCCATCAACTGCTTTACACTGAATAGCTTGTCTTTTATTTTAGCCTCACCCTTATGCTCTAGCATGACCAACCACAGATTTCACGGATTTTTAGCCAGCCAGGTGAGATGCTAGCTAGGGGGTAGGTCACAATGACTGAGGGAGATCTAGAGATGGGGCTGGAGGCTAGTGGTATTGGAAGCCTGGGCTACTCCTCAACTGCTCTTAGGAGGTACAGGATGATCTATTCCACTGTCTTTCCCAAACCCCAAGAAGAACAGCAAAACTTTCCCAGAATACCTGTTGGAATGAATTCAAGAAGAGAAAAACCAGGATACTGGAGGGACACCCCCATCTGCACCCCCTTTAAATGATGGGATATATACATGAGTTAGTTATTGCAGAAGCAACAGGAAAAGCTCTAGACACTCTAGCTGGGACAGTCCTCCTCACTGAAGGGGGTCTCAGCCTGGCTCCTAACCACACTTGTGTCCCTGATGATCACTCCCAGAAGATGGATAGAGAGTTGAATCTCAGGGGCGGAGACTCTTGTAATCTCTATTTCCTCAAGTGCTCCTACTTTCTGTATGGTATGTGGGTATATAAAAAAAAAGAAAACAGGAAGGTTGGAAAGAAGGAAGAAAATTAGCAAGGGGACTAGGAGACTAGGAGAAAGATAATGGAAGAAAAAAGTAAAAAGGAAGAATGAAAAACAAAATACAAGGGCAAAAGAAAATAATCCTTGGGGCCTTCCTACATTATCTCAAGGACAAAAACCTAACTTGGACCCAGACTGGACAGATTGGAAAAAGAGGGGGTTGCTTCCTCCATACGGGGAGTGAATCCCAACTCTATAGAGCGACTCACAGAACATCAATCCAATCCAGGCTTAGCACAGAATCCCTGGGAGGTAGTGGAGAGTGAGGGGATGTGTGGGAGAGGTGGAGAAGCAGCCTGGCCCCAAACAGCTACTGAAGACCCAGAGAAGGAAGGTTTTAGACTCAAAGTCTGACACTTTGAAATGGACCCACCTCTGTCCTGTGGATATTTTACCAGGAGAGATGACACTTAACAGTAGAAGAGGCCTCTCCTTAGGATCCCAGGAGCTCCCCTGGAACTGTAGCTGTCACTGCCCCTGCTATATTCTCCATGAGAATTTCAGATTCTTTGGGGCCAGGACAGTGACTTCTGCCACCCCATTTCCTGGCCCAGGACTCCTCCCATTGACCCCCTTTAGTGATTCCTCAGTCTTTTGTTGATTCCTTCATTCATTCAGTAAATACACACACACACACACACACACACACACACACACACACACACACAGACACAGACACAGAAACACTGGAAACTCATTTTTATTTGGTCATCATCAGATGAGGATCATCTGGAGGATGAACATTACTGAAAGAAAGGCCAAGGGACCTGAGGGTTATTTGGGCCCTTGGCTAGTTCCACCTGGCCCCCAGGGGCAGCTCACCACATCCCTATGTCAGATCCCAGAAATCTCTGAAACAGGCCTTTTCCTCCTCCCTGGATCCTCTTTGCCACTAGTTGTACCAGGCAGGAACTCCAGTCACTGGTCCCTTTATGACTGATTTCATTGACTCCTCTTCTGGTTCTGTGGCAGCCTTCCTCATAGGCTGACTTGACTCTGGACTACAAGGAAAGGGAGAAAGTGAATGGCTGAGCAAGGAACCTGGCTCTAATGTGGACAAGAAGAGGCTACGCAGAGGCAGGGGGACGATTCATACCTGAGCTGGACTATGACTAGACCTTGTTCTGAAGAGAGCTCTCTATTCCCAGGGACTTTCCAGGGATGTAGATGATGCTGGGATAGCCAGGAGAGAACAGTTGAAAACTTTGATACCTGCTCCTGTCAGAGTCCAGGCTGGGAGTGAGCCTGGCCTAGGCTGTCTTCCTCTATATCTCCCTTAGTCAATCACCCAACAATAGGCCCGAACTTACAGCATTCTGTGATGCCATTGGAGAGTCACATCTTCCCTCCTCACATCACTGGGTCCTTACTGTCCTCCTACCCACCCTGGGGTATAGGGTGACCAACCCCCATAGAGGGTCTGTCAAATCCCTGGACCTGCTCATGTCCCTGCCTTTCCCTTTAGTCAAATGGTAGAATCTATTATATTAAAAGTCACTTGGTATTTTAATGTAAGAGATATAAGCCTCCAAAGAGAGATTAAAAACAAACATGGTATTACATTTATAGACAGATTTGTCTCTCAAGTTCAATCGTGTTTGTTTGTCTATGTTGAATAAAAATACAACCATTCGTGAGAAAGAATTAAAAATCAAAGGGATAGAAATTTTGAAACCAACAGTCAACATTTTTTGCAATGAATAAGCATATAAAACATTCTAACTTTAACAAACTACAAAAGGAGATTGTCCACTTTGCAATCTATTTGATATAATTCTAGAAATGCTAGTTATGGTATGATAGAAACAGTAAAAGAATGATCACTCAGATTGAATCATCACTAGTATCACTTGCCTTTGCAGAGGATAAGATGTATTGCAAGAAAATCCAAAAGTGCTTACCAAACCCACCCCCAAAACAGGGAAATGATAAAAATATGAAATATAACAGAATATTTAATATCACCTAAATAATCTGTATTTTTATATATTGCCAATGAAGACCATGAAGAATTCATGAAAAGATAAATATCGTTTCAAGCAATGACAAGACCATTTCATATGCACACACATAGACACATACACAAACACATATAAAAGCTTGTGATGTCCTTGGCGAAAGGAACTCTGAGTAAGGCAACACGGCTTAATGACAGAGATCGGCAGTGATTCTACGCTTTGTTGCTTTTATATACACCAAAATAGCCTATGGCAATCTACTAATGGTCCATATTAATATTTTACCTTATCAACATCATAAATAATGTTTACAAAGATAATGACAAAATGGTTGTGACCAAAATCTTGTAGAGAGGTAGGATACTCCTGACAACTAGTGAACTGAAAAGTGAAGAACATTTTGATGGAAAGATAAAATAGTTTGGAGCATTTTGAATTTTCAGGTGCTAGCAGGACATACAGAGCATAACTGTGAATCGTTTTTTTCCCTAATAAAAGAAAAAAGTGATAAAGATTTGGAAATAATGCTTGCAAAGGTGATAATTGAAACCAAAAGAATGAATGATAATATCAAAAAAGGAGATAGAAAGGAGGAAAGGGAAAGTGGGGGTGGGGGTGGGAGGGAGTGACAATAAAACAGTGAACTGGGAATGAGGTAATGGAGAGCTTGAAAGCTGTGATGGTTTATAATTTTTTTTTTCTATGTTCGTCATGCTTATGGTTTTTTAGAGGAAAAAATTTTATATCACATACATAGAGCCCAATTTCTTTGGCCATTTTCCAGTTTCCCAGTTAGTCTCATTTTTTAATCATCTTTGCCAATTTGTTAGGTATCAGGTAAAATCTCAGATTCGTTTTACTTGAATTTCTCTTATTTGTGATTTGGAACAATTCTTTCATGTGGTTGTTAATATTTTGCTGCTCTTTCGAGAATTATTCATATTTTTATCACTGATCCACTGAGAAAATGGCTTTCTGTTCTACACTTCTGCTAGTTGGTTAGCTACCTTGAGTATCAAATCTTTATCAGAAATATGAGATATTAAATGTTTTCCTTGCTTTTATAATTGTCTGTATCTCTTGCTTGGATTAAGAATGAATTACTATTTATATCTCCAATTCACAAACGATTGTTTTTCCAATTCTTTTATGTCATGATTTATTTGCTTACCTTGAGAGTAGAATTGTAAAGGTGAATAAAGTTGGCATCTTTTTTAGAGGGCACTCAGTAAGAGTTAGAAAACTGATTCTATCCTTTAACCTAAGATCCCATTATCAAAGTATTAGGCAAACATATAAAGGTCTATCTGTGCAATACTATTTTAATTGATTATCTTTGCTACTGAAAAACTGGAAAGAATTTATATTTGAAATGGTGGAGGAATGACTGAACAATCTGTTCTGAGTGGAAAACCCTTTATTGAGCACTTATTATGTGCCAGCAGGCTACGTGACAGAGATACAAATACAAGAAGCAAGACAGTGGGGGGTAGAGCCAAGATAGCTACAAGAGCAGATCCTGTCTTGGGCACTCTCTCACAAAACTTCTAAACTAAAGACTGTAACTAAATTTTGGAGCGCCATAACCCACAGAGAAACCCAGTGAGGCAGTTCTACTACTCAAGGTAACTTGGAAAAGAGCAGATAGGCTCTGCTCCCCGGGGTTGGAGGGGCAGCCCTCCAGAGGGCTGGACTGCCAGAGCCAAAGAACTTCAGCCTCCCAGAGGCAGTCCCAGGGTGTTGGGAGCCACAGCTCACAGCAGTGGGGGCTGTTTCCTGACCTACACCCTGGGGAACACCAGGCACAAATTGGGGGAACAGCAGGGGTGACCTCTGCCGGAGCGAGCATGTGAACTCCATCCCTCGGGGAACACAGTGAGCAGCAAGCAGCAGCATGGCTAAGGCAGTCCCGATCCAGGAAAAAGAAGCAGGCAGAGCCTGTAAGCAGGAGCCCCCAGGGCGTGAACCCATTGAACCTAGGGAGGGGAGTGAAGAGAGAGACTACTAAGCCCTGTCCCTGGAACAGGACTCTGGGGTTCTGACTACATTCATATCCTTATTGCAGTATAGGCCCCCCCCCATAGAAGAGCACCCCCCCATCTCAGCCCCATGGCAGAAGGGGGTGCATATGGTCATTCACAGACCAGGAGGGAGGGCAGAGACTCTCACACTGAGACCCTTGTGGGAGTATCCCAAAAGCTCAGGAATCACCCCCAAAACAGGTTAAGGCTGGGAAAATGAGCAAGCAGAGAAACAAGAGAAACACCATTGAAAAATATTTTGCCTGTGAGCCCAAGAAGGATCAAGACACACTCAATCCAAAGAAGAGGAAGCCCAAGCTCCTTCATCTAAAGACTCCAACAAAAACAGAAATTGGCCTCAGGCTATGGTAGAGCTCCAAAAAAGACTTTGAAAATCAAAGGAGGGAGTTAGAAGAAAAACTGGGAAAATAAATGAGAGGGGGGGCGGAGCCAAGATGGCGACAAGAAGGGATTGAGTCTTAGGAGCTCTCTGATAAAATTCATCAGCTAAGGACTCTAACTAAACTTTCGAGAGACAGAACCCACAAAGGGGTCCAGTGAGGCAGTTCTCCTACTCAAGGTAACCAGGAAAAGAGCAGAAAGGCTCTGCTTCCCGGGTTTGGAGAGGCAGTCCACCAGAGGGGTGGCCCGCCAGAGCCAAAGAACCTCAGCCTCCCGGACGCAGCCCCAGGGCACTGGGGGTCTCAGCTCACAGCAGCGGGGGAGTCCCCTGAGCTGCACCCCGGGAAGCACAAAGTGGGGGAACAGCGGGGGACCTCTGCCAGAGCGAGCACGTGGAGCCCAGCCCTCAGGGCACACAGCAAGCAGCTTCTTCTTTCCCTAGCCCTGATCCAGGAAACAGAAGCAGGCAGAGTTGGTAAGCAGGAGCCCCCAGGGCATGAGCCCATTGAGCTGAGGGAGGGGAGTGAAGAGAGACTGCCTAGCTCTGTCCTCTGCCCCTGAAACAGGACTCTGGGGCTCTGACCACATTCAGATCCTGACCACAGTCTAGCCCCCCCCATAGAACAGCAGCCCCCCCCACATCAGCCCCTTGGCAGAGGGGGGCGCTTATGGTCATTTACAGACCAGGAAGGAGGACAGAGCCGCACACACTGAGACCCTTGTGTGAGTGTCCCAAAAGCTCAAGAAACACCCCAAACCAGGCCCAGGCTGGGAAAATGAGCAAGCAGAGGAAAATAAATGAGAGAGATGCAGGAAAAACCTGAAAATGAAGTCAATAGTCTAGTCAAGGAAATCCAAAAAAATGCTGAAGAAAATAGCATGCTAAAAATCAGCTTAGGTCAAATGGATAAAACAGTTCAAAAAAGTTATTGAGGAGAAGAATGCTTTAAAAAGCAGAATTGTCCAGATGGAAAAAGAGATAAGAAAACTCTCTGAGGAAAAGAAATCCTGCAGACAAAGAATAGAACTCAGGGAGATTGATGAATATACCGGAAATCAGGAATCAATACTTCAAAACCAAAAGATTGAAAAATTAGAAGAAAATATGAAACATCTCATTGAAAAAACAACTGATATGGTAAACAGATTTAGGAAAGATAATTTAAAAATTAGTGGAATACCTGAAAGTCATGATCAGGAAAAGAGCCTTGACAGCATTTTCAAAGAATTAGTACAGGAAAATTGCCCTGATATCCTAGAAGCAGAGAGCAAAATAGAAATGCAGAGAATCCACAGATACCCCTGAGAAAGTGATCCCACAAAACCAAACCCCAGGAATATTATAGCCAAGTTCCAGAACTCCCAAGTCAAAGAGAAAATAATACAAGCAGCCAGAAGGAAACAGTTCAAATACTGTGGAGCTGCAATCAGGAACTCACAGGACTTAGCAGCAAGTACAATAAAAGCTCGTAGGGCTTGGAATATAATATACTGGACGGCAAAAGAGTTTAGAATGCAACCGAGAATCAACTACCCAGAAAAACTGAATGTCCTCTTCCAGGGAAAAAGGTGGACTTTCATTGAACCAGGGGAATTTCAAATGTTCCTGTTGGAATGGCCATAGCTGAACAGAAGGTTTGATCTTCAAATACAGGACTCAAGTGAAGCATAGAGATTGGAGGAGTAGGGGAAAATATGATGGACTTGATGATAAACTGCATGTATTCCTGTATAGAAAAATGATGCTGATAATACTCATATGAACCTTCTCAATTATCAGAGCAGCTAGAAGGAGCTTTTATAGATGAAACACAGGAAAAAGCTGAATTTGAAGATAAAATATGGTGTAAAAATGAAGTCAATAGAAAAAAAGGAAAATGTCACTGGAGAAAGAAAAAGGAGATGGGGAATAGGCCAAGATATTTAATATAATAAGATTTTTCTTTATTACAATGAGCTATTGCAATGATATGGAAGGGGCGAAGGCAAGGGGGAATGAAGGAATCTTTGCTCTTATCAGAGGTGGCTAGAAGGGGAAACAGCATATATACTCAATGGGGTATAGATATCTGGAGTAAGTAGGAGAGAGGGCAGGTGACAGGGGGAAGGGGTGGGGATGTGAATGATAGATGAGAGGATGGACCATGGGAGGAGAGGGGTCAGATATAACACATTTTCTTTTTTACTTCTTGCAGGGGACTGGGATTGCATGACCTGTCTGGGACCATAGGGCCAGGTGGATGCTGGGCCTAAAATGAGATATGGGGGTTCGGGGCCTCTTGGCCCCAGGACCAGGGATCCTTCTGCTACACCACTCAGCTACCCTACAGCTGAGTTAGAGTGAAAGGAGAGAGAAGATATATTACATGAAAGTGGAGAAATATGAAAGGAGGGAGTTGCGATCAGCAATGGCAACAGTGGAAAAATATGGAAGTAAATTTTGTGATGAACTTATAAAGAATGTGGTCCACCCACGACAGAGTTGGTCGTGCTGCAACACAGACTGAAGCACATTTTTATTATTATTATTATTATTATTATTATTATTATTATTATTATTTTGGGGAGGGGTGCAGGGCAAATGGGGTTGGGTGGTCTGCCTGGGGCCACATAGCAGGGTGATCATTGGGTATCTGAGGCCAGATTTAGACCCAGGTGATCCTGGCTCAAGGGCCAGTACTCTGTCTTCCACCCAGCTGCCCCTACTATTATTACTATTTTATTTTATTTTTGGTGATTTTTCTGTTTTTGGTTTATGCAGGGCAGTGGGGTTGGGGTGGCTTGCATGTCACACAGCTGGGTGATTGTTGGGTGTACGGGGCTGGATATGGACTTGGGTGCTGCTGACTCCAAGGCTGGTGCTCCGTCCACTGTGACAGCTGGCTGTACTTGCAATTATTACTATTATTTTTTTATTTTAATTTTATTTTTTTTCTCTCCCCTTTACTTTATTGCTCAAGTGAGGCTATATTTTTGGGGCAAAGGGGTACTTTGTTTACTCTTAAACAAGAATATTTCATTAATTCATAAAATAACACTGTTTGCACAAAATGAGAATAAATAAATATTAATTTACAAAAATAAAAAAAAAAGAAGCAAGACAGTTCCTTCCATTGAGGAGTAGTCAATCGATGAAGGGTCATAAAAGAGTGCAAGGGCCAGGCTGATGGTGAGGAGAGTCGTGGCTAAAGTGATGCATGTGATCGTTTCAGAAACAAAGATGGAAAGGAGAAGGGAGGAACTGTGAATGCCAGTCAGATGACTGGACTGCTGCCTGGTATAAGGAAGTCAGTTTCATATTATTATGCTATTGAAAAGGGTAAAAAGAATAAATAGGAACACATATGGCTTCAAAATAAAACTTTATTGTGAAGAAAGCAGAAGCAGAGAAGCATTTACCAATACACACACTTACACAGACACACACAGTTTGAGAAACTATATATACGAGGAGGCAGAGCCAAGATGGCAACAAGAAAGGATCCTGTCTTAGGCGCTCTCTTATAAAACTCGTAAGCTAAGGACTCTAAATTTTCGAGAGACAGAACACACAGAGGGACCCAATGAGGCAGTTCTCCTACTCAAGGTAACCTGGAAAAGAGCAGAAAGGCTCTGCTCCCCAGGGTTGGAGGAGTGGCCCGCCAGAGGAGTGGCCCACCAGAGTGAAAGAACTTCAGCCTCCTGGAGGCAGCCCCAGGGCACTGGGAGCCAAGGCTCACAGCAGTGGGGGAGTTTCCTGAGCTACACCCTGGGGAGCACTGAGCACAAATTGAGGGAACAGTGGGGGACCTCTGCCAGAGCTAGCACGTGGAGCCCAGCCCTCAGGGCACACAGAGAGCAACTTGGCCACCACAGTCCAGATCCAGGAGCAAAAGCAGGCAGAGCCAGTAAGCATGAGCCGCCAGGGCATAAGCCCATTGAACCTAGGGTGGGGAGTGAAGAGAGAGACTGCAGAGCTCTGTCCCTGAAACAGGACTCTGGGGTTCTGACCACATTCAGATCCTGATCCCACTCTAGGACCCCCCATAGACCAGCAGCCCCCCCCCCCCACCTCATCCCCGTGGCAGAAGGGGGCGCATATGGTCATTCACAGACCAGGAGGGCAGACAGAGCCTCACACACTGAGATCCTTGTGGGAGTGTCCCAAAAGCTCAGGAAGCACCCCCCAAAACAGGCTGAGGTGGGGAAAATGCGCAAGCAGAGAAAAAAGAGGAACACCATTGAGAAATATTTTGCATATGAGCCCAAGAAGGATCAAAATACTCTTTCTGAAGATGAGGAAGCACAAGCTCCAGCATCTAAAGAATCCAATAAAAGCAGAAATTGGGCTCAGTCTATGACAAAGCTCAAAAAAAGACTTTGAAAATCAAATGAGGGAGTTAGAAGAAAAACTGGGAAAAGAAATGAGAGAGATGCAGGAAAAACATGAAAATGAAGTCAGCAGCCTAGTCAAGGAAATCCAAAAAAAAATGCTAAGAGAAACTATATATACTTCTAGAGGATTTATCTTTTCTAGTCAAGTTTTCTCCTGCTCTTATCCCTTTTTGCTCTCCACAGGGAAGCACGATCTCTTTCACTTGCTTCCATTTAAGGTGGACCAAGGAATAATTCTTGGCTTCTTGATTGGTAAACTACTGTTATCTTCTGCTTACAGTTTTCACAGAATTCTTGTGCTCTCATTCTGATTGGTTCTCTCTCAGGAACAGAATCTGGCTAGGCTCTGTCCAGGTCCCAGGGCTAAACCAAAGATCATAGTGAGGGGAATGGGGAGAAAAATGCCCCTTTCTCTTGTTACTTACTGGGCCATCCATAGCAACCCTTATAGAAGAAATTCCTACAGACTCTGTGATATACTTTGAAGGCATGCCATGGAGATATTTGAGTCTATCCTGGAAACCTCTTTTGTCTGAAGGTGGCATAAGAGCAAAAGAGTCACTTGACATACTTTGAAAAACAGCATCTGGTAATTCTCCTGCAGGTTCCATAGACTCTTCTGACTGACCCCAGGGAAGGCTTCTGTGTTGCCACATGCCCCACCTGACTCGTTTTCATAGAACCAGTCAGTCTGCTCATGATCGCCTTGTCTTTCCTCAACACTGGGAAACAAATCATCATCAGTGCTGCTGAGGCTGCTCAGGTCACTGTCACTCAAGATGTCCTCTGAACCTTTTTGTTCCTCATATTCCATGGTATCCTGATTGACTGGAACCAAGTCTTCCCTTTTGCAAACCACTGCACCATCTTGGATTTTCAGTCTTGGTCTAGACACATTTAATTTTCTTTTCAATTTGTTGTTATTGAATTCCTGGTGTTGGTAAGATCTCCAGTCAAGGTCCATTTCTTGTTCTCCATCTTCAGGTTGTCGAGTCAGCATCAGTGGGTTCGATATTTCCAATGGCGGATCTCCTTCCATGTGCTTTACCTTTCTTCTTTTACAATGAGCTCTTTTAGCTAAATTATCTACAGCAAGCTGTGACTCATGCTAGAAAGAGCATTGACCTGTAATACTATTTAGGCTCAATGATGATCTCCGTTTTGCTATGAACAAGTAGTCATCAGAGTCACTGTGATCTTTCTTGTCCCTCTTCTTCTTCTTCATCCACTGCATCTTCTTCTTCTGGCTCTCTCCAAACTCCTTGCCCAATTACTCTTAAACAGTGGCCTGTCTCCCAAGGAGTATGAGCATTATCTAATTGCCGTGTTCTCTTCCTTTTACTTGTGGGGCTTTTTGCTGGCCAAGTCATACTTCTTGAAGGATCTCCTGGGTCGGCTAATCCTCCTTTGGTTTGTTGCAATCTTTCATCTAGGGCTGAGAGGAGATCATGAACCAGTTCTTCCATGCTTGCACTAAAATGCCAGCTGGGCGTGGCTCGAACTCTAATCCATTGTCTCCAGAATGCCTGGAAATTTAAAGTAATCCTGGAGCTGGACTCGGAGGCTCAGGCTCCAGGGAACACTCCTGCTCCAGCTCTGGCCCCAGCTTCTGGGATCTGGCAACAGAACGAGAAGACTTTCTGCCTCCTAGGCATGGCATTTTGAGAGGGGTCTCTGGAAGAAGAGGGTTAACATACAATTTATTGTTTAAAATAGGTTCCCTAAGGCCCTCTTGTCCCTAAAACGAGGATAAGAAATAATATTGGAACCAGTTGGGCAGGATGACCTAAGAGGTCACCATTTCCTCCATCCTGAAATGTGAGCTTCTGTTCTGGGACAGGGCCCGGGGACGGGCCTAACGTGGGTTCTACCTGAAAAAGACAAAGGGTCCCTAGAGACATTAACGTGATCCTTTGAATGAATGAAGCAATTTCTCTATGTAAATTCTTGTTAAGAGTAGATGGGAGAGGAGATGAGAGAAAGAGGGAGACAGAAAGACACAGAGACAGAGAGAGAGAGAGAGAGAGAGAGAGAGAGAGAGAGAGAGACATTGATATTCTCATGCAACTTCCAGGGCATCCTACCAAATCTTTCATTAAGGGCAGACGTAATGAGAGATGGTTTCCACATTCCTCACCACCACCATCATCATCACATCCTGCCTACCTGCCAACAAGCATAGAGTAAAAAGATGTGCGACTGGCAGTAGACTCACAAGCCCAGAACACAAGTTCTGCTTTCCTACCAGTCCTCAGTCTTCATTCAAGGAAATAGAGCAGGGTCCAGCTGTCCCCACAAACTTTTACCTAGAGGTCAAGGAAAAAGCCAGTCCAGCTGAAAGGACATGAACCCCTGGGTGGGATGGTAAGGGCGGCCAGTAGGTGACAGGATGGTCAAGTTTCCACAACCCTATTAACATCGAACTCTAAATCCACCACTGAGCAGCACAGCACAGGGTTATCCATTTTCATCCAAGGAAACTTGCCTGAAATAACTTGGAGCCATTATTTTAAGATATGGATCCCATCTGAAGGGCCTCAGGTTTCCAGAGGACACTGGTCCATAGGTGCTTGCAGAGCCTGGAGGCCTGCAGCCCTAACTTCAGGACTTGGGAGTGCCCAGACTTCAACCAACCCTGGCCTCCAGCCTCTTCTGCAGATCATCCTCACTCATTGGGACCTACCTCTATCTAACATTGCACCTGACTAGCACAAAATCCATGAAATCCATTGTTTATGATGACAGAGTTAAAAGGATGAGCCAATTAGTGAAAGGCAGTTGAATAGTTCAGTGGAGAAAACACTATGCCTGGGCTCAGGAAGACCTGAACCCAAATCCTTCCTCAGACACTTCCTAGTTGTTTGACCTTGAATGAAAAATTGCCCTTTGACTTCCCTATGCCTCAGTTCACTGGAGAAGGAAATAGCAAACCATTTCAGTATCTTTGTCAAGTAAATTCCCTGAACTATGGTCCACAGGATTACAAAGAGATGGAAACATCAACACCACCACTCAGTTTAATGAATTATTCAAACACAAATGACACAAACACAAACACATGCACACAAAAACAAAGTTAGCTTAGATTTCTTTTTATGTAAAATAGGGGATTCAATTTGTAAATGTTGTTTAACCTTATTAAACCATTTTTTGAACAATTAGAAATCAGGCAGAATGAGTCCATGTACTTGTCTTTGTCCACCTTTCCTTTTATCTTTACAAAAGACCCAAAGACACAAATTCTTCAAGGAAAGAACTGTAAAAGAAAAGACAACAGAGTTAAAGCATATTTTACCAGACTTTGTCTATGGTATCCATGATCTCCGGACGGTTGTCATCCGCAAGGTCTGGCCTCCACTTCACCTTATAAGGATCCTACCAGTGTGTAGTTGGTTGGGAGAAGATCAGTTTCTCTTTTAACTAAACCAGGTCATTCTTGAACTCTTACAGAAAGTTGAATGGATCATCTGCCCAGGTTTTGCTAGCCATGGACTCCCTGTTAATGGTTGTCCTGAGTGAGCCTGGAGCTTGTTGCTGTCCAGCAAGCCCCATACTGAGTAAGGAGCTGCCTTGGTGGGGACACTGCTGTCCCTTGAATCTGTGCTGCCAGTCTCGCTGTTTTGGGGACTAATTCTTTGGGGGATGGCAGGCAGGTCTTAGAGACATAAAATATTTTAATTCATTCCTTGACTTTTATAGACCCTCTACAAAAGGGAAAAGGAAATCTCTGGGGCTGCTGGTTGCCTCCAGGAGGAGGAGTTTTGGTCCACAAGCTCAGGAAGAGTCTGACACTGCTAAGTAACTGAACAAGAACTGTAAGAGAAGAAAGGGAAATGCTGAGGTTGAAGCAGCTCAGCATCTGGACCCTCAGTTTCTTATTCCTACAGTTGAGGAGATTGGGGAAGCCTACAGGACAGCTGGTAGGTGAGCAGGGACACCCTGATATGAATACTGAAAAAGGAGCAATGATGCCTCTGTCCCATGCACACCCTTTTGCAACGACCCCTTACAAGTTAAGGTAGTGGGTAATAGTTACTGGATTCTATTCTTTCCTTGAATTCGGTGTCTGCAATTGAGGGAAGACTTTGTGGTTCCTTTGGGAGGGGAGTTTTGGGGAGGGGCCCTACTTTTTCCCTGTGACACAGCTGCAGATTGGTCTCATGGTCCAGTCACAGTGTGAATGACTCCTGTGGAAGGTGGAAGAGCAAGATCAGAGGTAAGGTGGCAGGTAGAGGAGGGGAACATGAGGATTCAGAATGTTGGAGCTGGGGAAAGCCTTCCTTTGGATTGGTCAGCCTGAAGGTGCTAGAGGAGGTGCCTGGGGTAGGTATTATGGAGATGTGTGCATGCAGGGTAAGGGGAACAGGACAGTCAGGGAGGGTTAGGATTGTGGGGGTGGGGAGTTGGAGGCAGTGAGGATAAAGGACACTGGAACTGGAATACATCTTGCCCACCTGCCTCCTGTGCCAGTCTACTCAGGTGCTTCCACAATTTCAGATAAGGCTCATCTTTGCCCATGAGTTTCCATGCCCTGTATCCAGTGAGACTATCAGCCTGCACTTGGGATTTTAGTGGATTAATTTATTCTGTCATGAGCTCAGGGAAGCCTTTGCTCCTCCCCAATGAGGAGTCTGGATATTTCTCACCCCAGCCATGGGAGTCCACAAGACTGAATGGATGCTTCAGCAAGTAAGGGACAAAGCCCAGCACAGAGATGGCAGGGATGGGTGGGGCACATACAGGATTCAGAAAGGAAGAGGGGACCACTTACTTGGTTCAGGGTGATGGAGGAGCAGATGCAACAGGTGTTATATGGGCCTGCGGGTCCATGGGTTCCATGGGGTCAGGAGGCATGAACTGTATGGGGTGGAGGAGGTAGAGGCAGTGGAGAAGAAGGAAGGAGGAATCCATATTCCCTCTCATACTGCCAGGCCACCATCTCATTTCTATCCTCCTTAACACTTTATCCCGTCCATCCTTGACTCAGAGGTACCTTAACTTGGAAGCAGTCAGCCCGGGATACCCAGAAAACTAGAATTACATTTACCCGAAGGTGACTCTTGACTTAATGGGAGGGAAAGAAGTTTAGATGGAATCACAACTGATCTGGAAAGAGGAGATGAGAATTCCTCTCAGAGGAAAAGAACCTAACGAACCCAGGGCCAAATAGGCAGGCCTTCTGCTTCAGGAAGGTGGGGCCTGAGCAGAACCATGAAGGCAGGGAATGGCTCTGGACCATCCTCATCAATATGCAGCCCAAGCCCCACACTGTGCCCAGCCAGGACAAGTCCCGTTTTGGGGCTTGGGGAGGAGGGAGAGAACGCTTGACTTTCTGCATTTGAGAAATGAGGATACAATTTGCTGGAAGATCAGCAGAAATGTCTGATTTGAAGGGAAGTTGTGGCCTGCCCTCCACTCATCATGGAGGCCCCTAACTGCAGTTGTAGGTGAGGTCTAGGAGAGCACATTCATCTCAATTGTCATTACAAGCTTGGTTTTCTGAAGATTAAAAAGGACCTAATGGGAGTTTGGAAATTAGGCATTTGAGGAAATAGAGGCTTCTCTTACCTCTGACATCACTCTCTTTAGGGGTGAGATAGTGGCAACATCACCTGACTGTCCTCATGGATGGACCAAACTCAGACTTCTATCAGGGAAGGATGCCCAGAGTAGCCTGGATGTGGACACTGGTCTGCCCTATGTGAAAGCAGGTCCTCACCTGTGTGGTGTCTGAGGAGGAGGAGGGTGCAGATACAGAAGAGGGAGGGATCTCAGACAAGTCAGATCAAGCCCCTCCTTGGAAACAGCCCCTCCCTTCATTGAGGCTTAAGCATGAAGGATGGTTTGAGGGGTGGGTATTTCACCAAAAAGATTGATCAGGTACCTCCTGGAGCTCTTAGTGTAAAGACAGAAGCCATCCCTAGGACTGTTTCCCAAGTCCAAGGGATCATGGAATGCTTTCAGATGGTGGAAATCTGCAGCCTTGATTGCAGGTCTCCTGCCTAGATCTCCCTCCATCCCAACACTAGCCCTGACTTGACACATATCCATGACATCACTAGAGAGGTGTCAGTCTGAAAGGAGAGGAGACAGGAAGTTTATTGAAGAATTTGTCCTTAATGCAAACCAGAAATTGGGTTTTGACATAGTTTTATCATTCGTATCATTTCTGGGAAAGAAGGGGGAACAAGTTTGATATGGAGTTTTTAACCCCTTACAAGAGGAATACAAGGAATTTTGTTTCTCCTTTCATGGCCAACAAAAGCCCAGAGAAAGACATTTTTTGTAGAAACTACTCAAATTACATGGAAAAAGGAAGATATTTGAAGAAAGAAAATATTTGAATCAATCTGTCCCATGATATGGAGTATGCTGTCAGACTTTGCTCACCCTCTCTCTGGGTGTCTCTCTGTGTCACTCTGTGTGTCTGTATAGCCCTCTGGGTCTGACTGTGTGTCCCTCCTTGTCTGTGTGTCCCTCTGTTTCTCTCTGTGTATACCTGGCATCTATGTGCCCAATGCAGGCTGATGGTCTCACTGGTTCCTGGTCAGGGCACCACAGGGTCAAAGCTGGACCTTACCTGGACTTGTGGCAGCAGGTGAGAAGACTGGTAGAGGCTGCCCAGGGACAAGACTTAATCTTGCTCTCTTCATCCTCACTGCCTCCCTCTCCTACACCCTCTTGCCTCCATTCATCTCTCCTTGATCATTCTGTTCTCCTGACCTCCCCACAATATAAAATCTCCCCAACGACCTCCTCTAGCCCCTTCAGACTGAGTGACCCCAACTAAGATTCCCTGCCCTCTAGTCCTACCCATGCTCCACCCCTCCCCTCTAGCTCACATCTGCCCTTCTTCCTCCTCCTCCTGAAATAGATCTTCTCTCTGGGGCAGGTTCACAAATGGGGAGCCAGGATGTCCCCCCAAGTCTCTCCAGCAGAGGAACCCCAAATTCTTCTCACAATTAATTCCTGACAGAATGGATTGGAGAGCAGAATCCAGCTTTTGTCTCCTCTTGGATTCATTCCATCAGGAATTCTGGGAAGGCTTCATTGTGTCCTGTGGCAGAGGGAGTGGATACCCTTGGCCCCCCATGACCAGCTGCAAGGCAGATCCACTCCCTGGCAGTAGGAGGAAACAACTCTGAGAGCAGTTGGGGTGGCCAAGGAGGAATACTTAGTGAGGGGGAGGGGGATAGGAACGGAATGTTGGAGGGGGGGCTGTTGTTGTTTCTGAACCTGTGTCTTGAGGTGGAGGCGCAATGGAGGGCCAAGATAGGGAGAAAAGAATGGCCCTGGAGATGGAGATTCTGGGGAAAGAGTGAGCCTGAACCTGCCTTGCTCAAACACCCACCCTCCCTCCCCTTCCCATCATCACAATCCTGGGTTTAGATGCTCCTTGACATTGGAGGGTCATGGCCTGCAAGCCCTTACAGCACAGGTATGACCTGGGAGCAGGTGGAAATACCTTGGGGCCCACCAGATCTAGGCTAACTGGCATGTCCAGCTATCTCAGGCCAGAAGAAGGTATTACCATTCAGCCACACCTGGGCAAGTAGGTGCCAGATTGAAGGGGCGGCTGAACAGAAACCGGGAAAAAATACCAAGAAATGATTCTCCAGCTTACTTCCATCAAGTTTCACAACCACCTGCCCATATCTCCCCACTTTCCTAGCTTGTGGCCTTTAAGGCCTAGTGGAGAGGGGGCAAGGCTGGCCTTCTGATGTAGAGAAATGTGGGCATAGGGTATGATGAGATCAGTTGGAGTCAAACTTTGCCAATCTTTTGTTTGGATTGTAAAGGCATTCCTCCTTTTGTATTCTAATTTAGGCCACACCTGAGGGTCTGACATTCAACTTGGATTGCATTGCTAAGAGACCCCTCCTCAAAAGGCAAAATCTCCAGTGAGGGACTTGGGTCACTCCCAGGTCACCACCCATTCCCATGGACTCCTGAAGAGAGCTTAAGGGGAAGGAGTAAAGGTCCTGGCTCTTTGACCTCCCAGTCTCCTGCTGAATGCTGGCCAGCTAACACTCCACATGGTCTTCCCTTAAAATTCTTTCTACCTTCTCTATCCCTTTATTAATATGTTGTTGCTTCCTTTAAGAAATTACTATTTTCTTTCCAAAACCTGCATTCCCATGTCTGAGTCGTGATTCCTCTCTGGGAAGAAGTGAACCCAGGAAACAAATCAGTGGCAACACTTCCATTCTCCTTCTGAGAAATGGATATTCAACTTGGTGGAGGAAGAGGAGGAAGTGGAGGTTATAAGGGGAAAGCCTCTCTCCTCTCCCTGCTGCTCCAGAGACTGGGAAGCTGATCCTATGATTAGTTTTGTGACAACGACCTGAGTGCTGTGTTTTCCACAAGGACGAGAGAGGATAGTGCAAGAATATCTCCTGTAAAAATAATACGTCACTAAAGCCAAGATGGCTGGTCTTTGTCTAAGCCATACAATGACAACCTGTTTACAGAAAGGGCAAAGGCAGACTAAAGGAATGGGGATTAAAGAAATAACTTTGACCAGTTGTGGAGCTGAGTGAAGTCCCTGAGCAAGACACCAAGTTTCATTACTGGGGGAGTTGACAAACTAGTTTCAACAAGTTGGGGACTGAGCTAAGGCCTGGGTCTTGTCCTTTGTGCTTGTCCAAGGAGGTTCATGCATGGTATCGTTCACCGCCCCCCCCCCCATGCTCATTAGTATGACCATGTTGGGGGAACCATATAGGGGTGAATGCATCAGTTAGATTGTTATCTTGACTTGTGATAAGCATAAAGGGGAGGCTAAAACCTTTCAAACTGCATAGAAAACTGAACATTGTCATAATTCACAGCCTTCCTTCATCTGGAGAGAGGGCCCTTCTTTGCAAAGAAGAATCCATGAAAGCCATTTTAGTCACTCTGAACTATTATTACGAGACATTATCCATCACAGCAGCCTGTAAGGAGGGCATCCACATCCCCAGAAGGAATCCCAGGAATCATTCTCCTAGGGTGAGGTATCCAAGAGGACCCAGTAGCAAAGAGAGTTTGCAGGAGAACCAGAGAGGAAGACTCCAGCAGCCCCACCCCGCTTGGGGCAGCTCACTGTTCACTATGCCAACTGAGATGGAGCCTGATCCAAATAAAATCAAAGAAAAATATGATTGTTGGAATCTATTTAAGGAGGGGCTCAAGGGTGATGCAACAACTACAGCTTGTGGACAGAGACAGGAAGATTCAGGAAGAGTCTTGAGTTCCAATAGGGCCTAACACTCTTACTGTCTGTGTGAGCCTGGGATAGATATAAGCCCTGAATGCCTCTGTTTCCTCATCTGGGAAATGAATTATAAAATAAGAAAATGACAATCTACTCCAGTATCTTTATAAGAAAGACCAAAATCATGTCACAAAGAGCTGGACACAATTGAACAACCAGAACAATTTAACTAGACTTTGACTGTAATCACCCTAATCTCTAGAGCTTTCTTCCATAAACCTGTGAAACCCACCCACCCTACATTTTAGGGAATAAGTGAGTTCTTGGACCAGGATGAGAAGACTTTACCTTTTCCCCATAGCTGATCTGGCTTCTTCATAGGGGCAGAATGTTCTAGGGGTTACAAGGGAGATCGGAGTTCACTCAGGTCTCCTACCCAGGGGTCCCCCTCTTCCCCAACAATTCACTCCAGGAGTCTGGGTTGAGCCTGGACTGTGCATGTGATCTAGGCTGGATGCCAGGGAGGCCAGCACCGAGGCCAGAAGGTCCTGAAACCCAGGGGGCACTTGGGCAGTGCTTTTCTCAGAGGAAGTCCCCCTGCTGGGCTGGTTGCACCCTTTCCTGGTGGAGAACATGCCTCCTCTGGGTCCATCTTGTCCAGCCTGGTAGCAGATATGTCTCTTGTCCTTGGGATGGTAGGAGGCAGACCCAAGGGAGGCTTTCTCACAGAAACATAGCCACAGGCAAAATAGGAAGAGGAAGGACAGAGACTGAAACAGAGTGAATCAGAATAAAGGAGGTTCAGGGTCCTTTCCCTCAGCTTCCTGTTCCTCAGCAGTGGTCATGGGGACACATTAGGGGCTGGGAAGGGGGGCAGAGATGCACAGGTACTTTCTGGCCTAACCTTACCTTGGAAATAGAAGCCCCAGCTGATCCATATCCTAAACCTTAGTAGGGGATAGAGGTGAGAGGGGGGCAGGCTTCACAGGTATAGATGCTATTCTGGATTTTCTCATTAATTCATCCTGTCAGGAATTGTGGGAACTATATGTTGTCTCCCCAGGAGCCAGTAAAGGGAGGTATCAAGGAAGACCTTCCTCAACTATTTCTTCTTACACACCCAGAGTGCAAAAATGGTGTAAGAGCCTGTTTCTGTGTGTGTGTCTGTGTGTGTGTGTGTGTGTGTGTGTGTGTGTGTGTGTGTGTGTTTGAGTGTTAGAGGTAGAGGGACACAGAGATTACCAAGGAGGTGATGGAGGAGCGGTGGGAGTCCTTGGAGTTTAGGGACCCCAGGGCCAGGCTAGTATCAGCAAAAGTATGGAATCAGGACCAAGGAAGGAGAGGGTTGGAGACAGGATTCTAGAAGCCTGAAAACCCCCGTCCCTAGGTCCCCTGCTCTCCCCCCTGCTGCTCATTAACTAAAGGGTCCATGTCCTGCCAGCAGAGACCACAGGCAGTGAGTTTGCCCGCTATGAACTACTCCTGGTGCTGGGTGAGAGGGAGCCCACCAAAGGCAGGAAAGCTTGAACCCTGAATCCTGAAACCTCAGAATCTAGGGAGGAGGTAAGGAAGAACTCCATGTGATCTAGGTTGGATGCCAGGGAGGCCAGCACCGAGGCCAGTAGTTCCTGAAACCCAGGGGGCACCTGGGCAGTGCTTTTCTCAGAGGAAGTGCATGAGCTGAAATAGTTCAGAGAGTGAGAGTACTCCTTCCTTCATCCACATCTTTCTGTTACCCAATCCCCAATGCCCCCCAAATCACCCTCCAGTTCTACCAAGGTCTTTCTGCTGTACTTTGGGGGCTGGTGGGGGGGACTGTAAACACTTGGCTTTTTCTTTGAGAAGTGAGCTTTCTAACCCCTCAGGGAGGCTGATGGGATTGTGAGAAACTATCCCTCTTATTTCCACCTACCTGGACTGGGTCCTCTTTAATTGACTCATATGGGGAGAATAAGAGAGGATTTGTGAGAAAAAAAAGAGTGAGTGAACATGCAGAACATAATTAACAAGAACATCCAGAACATCTCCAATATCAGAAGAATGGTCTGATCAGAAGGGCCTTTCCCTCTAGGGGAAAAGAGCTTCCCCACCCCTAAGGCCTCCCTATCTCCCATTATGTGTAAATCACTGGTGAGAGTAGAAAGGAGAGGAGATGAGGAAGAGAGAGAGAGAGAGAGAGAGAGAGAGAGAGAGAGAGAGAGAGAGAGAGAGAGAGAGTGAGACAGGGAGACAGAGAGATAGAAGCAGAGTGACAAGGACAGAGAGACAGAGACAGAAATAGACAAAAGACAGAGGGGTAGAGGCAGAAAGCTTTCAATTAAGGGTGCAAAGCTTTCATTAAGGGTACACTAATGTTAGATGGGGTCCGCCTTGCCCACCACCACCATTATCATGTCCTGACACCCTGACAAGCAGCAGAATGCAGAGAAGAACTGTGGAACTGGCAGCAGTCCCCAATAACACAATTTTTTCTTGTCACCACACAGTCATCATCTAAGTAAACAACTCCCATAGAGCAGGCCCACCCATCCCCATCAACTGCCACTCTTAGGACATGGAAGAAGCCAGCCCTGTTAGAAGGATAAGAACTCCAGAGGGGGAGAGGCCAGCAAGTGACAGGAGGGTCAAGTTTCCACAACCCCATTAAACATCATTTCTAAAGCTTGCACTGAACCCCACATCCCAGGGTGCTCTATTTTTATCCAAGGAATCTCAGCTGGTATGATTTGGAGCCCTTATTTTAAAATATAGATTCCATCCCAAGGGCCTCAGGTCTCAGAGGACACCATAGGGTGCTTACAGAGACTGTAGGCCTGCAGCCCTGACTTCAGAACTTGGGAGTGTCCAGGCTTCAGCCAACCCTCTTCTCCCAGATCTCCCTCAGTCATTGATACATCAATCTAACATCCCAGCCAACTAGCTAAAATTTCATGAAATCCATTGTTTATGATGGTGGAACACAAGGATGAAGTTAAAGAAAAAGCAAGGTCCCATTTAGTGTAAGATGGATGGCTCAGTAGACAGAACACCATGAGCAGCACGATACAGGGAATTCCATTTTCATCCAAGGAATCTCAGCTAGAATAACTTGAATCCCTTATTGTAAAATAAGGTTTGGAGCTCAGGCTTCAAGAAGATACTGGTCCATAGGGTCCGTGCAGACCCTAGAGGCCTGCAGCCCTGACTTCAGGGCTTTAGAATGTCCAAGCTTCAACCTACCCTGGCCTCCAGCCTCTTCTCCATAGCTTTCTCATTTGTGGTGACTTCCCCCTATCTAACATCAAGACTGATTAGTTCAAAATTCATCCAATCTGTGGTTTATGATGCCAGAGCAAAAGGATGAGGATAAAGAAAAAAGTAAACTATTTAGAGTAAGTCAGTTGGATGGTCCAGTAGAGAAGATAATATACCTGAGATCAGGAAGACCTGAGTTCACATCCATCTTCAGATACCTCCTAATTGTGTGACCCTGGAAAATAACAGGCTTTTAACTTCTCTCTGCCTCAGGTCACTGGAGAAGGAAATAGCAAACCTCTGCAGTATCTTTGCCAAGCCTATCCCCTGTACTTATATGGTCGCCATGATTACAAAGAGTGGAAAACACCATAAGCAATGCTATTCAGTTTAATGAATAATATACACAAAGCTATCTTTGATTTCATCTTATGTAAAATAGATTCTAATTTTAAAAGATTTTTTAAACTTATTAAAATGCTTTTCAAATTTTTTTTTTATGTCAAGCAGAAAGGACCCCTGAAATTTTCTTTGTCCACCTTCCATTTTATCTTTAAAGATGCCAAAAGACAGAAATGTGTTAAAGGAAAGAACAGGAAAGAGAAAGACAGTAGAATCTATGAAACATATATTTTATCAGACTTTGTGGGTGGTATCCAGGAGCTTGAGATCATTGTCACCCCCAAGATCTGGCCTCCACTTCATCTCATAAAGACTTTACAAGAGGGTAGTTGGATGGGAGAAGCTCAATTTCCCTTTTACCCAAACCAGGCCATTCTGAGC
This sequence comes from Macrotis lagotis, assembly GCF_037893015.1. NCBI lineage: Eukaryota > Metazoa > Chordata > Mammalia > Peramelemorphia > Peramelidae > Macrotis > Macrotis lagotis. The sequence goes on along the minus strand of NW_027422152.1, from coordinate 126,808 downwards.
TCTTACAGAAAGCTGAATGGATCATCTGCCCAGGCTTTATTTGCCATAACTGTCATGGAATCCCAGTGAGTCTGGAGCTGGTCATTGTTCAGCTAGACCCCGGCTGAGTGAGGAGCTGCCTTCCCTCCTGGGAACAGTGCCTCGTGATTCTGTCCTGCCTGCCTAGCCTGTGTTCAGGGTTTTTCCTTTGAGGGAGGGCAAGCAGGCCCAAGATTTAAAATATTTTAAACAAATTAGCTATTGACTTTCTTTAGACCATCTAGTAGCAGAGGAAAATGAAATCTCTGGAGCTGCTGGCCACTTCCAGAAGGAGGGGTTTGGTCCCCAAGCACAGGAAGAGTCTGACACTGCTAGACAACTGAACAACTGTAAGAGATGAAAGGGAAAGGCGGAGGTTGAAGCAGGCTCAGGATGGGAACCCTCAGCTTGTGGCCCTACAGTTGGAGTGAGTGGGGTTGGAGAAACCTACAGGATGGCTGGTGGGTGGGCAGGGACCCCCTGATGTGAATATTGAACAAGAGACCTTGAACTTCGGCCTGACCATTTATGGGTTAGTGGTCTCTCTGTCCCATTTATACTCTCTTGACAGGACCCTTCATAAGGGAGGGAAGTAGGGGGTAGCCCTCCAGAACTGAATTATTTCTGGATAGTCTATACTTCTCTTGAATTCAGTCTGTTGACAAATGAGGAAAGACTTTGTTGTTCCCATGGAAGGGAACTGTGGGGAGGAGCCTTCCTTGTTCCCAGATGCAGCTGCAGAGTGGCCTCATTGTCCAGACCATGTGTGAATGGCTCCTTCGGAAGGAAGGTGGAGGAGCAAGAAGACAGAGAAGGGTGGGGAACATCAGGATTCAGAATGTTGGAGTTGGGGAAAGCCTTACTTTGTATTGGTCAGTCTGAAGATGCTGCAGGAGACCCCTGGAGTAGTTATTATGGAAGTCTGGGCAGGCAGGGTTAGAAGAGCAGAATGGCCAAGGAGCATTGGGGTGGTGAGGGTGGGGGAAGTATAGACAGTGAGGATAAATCACACTGGAATACATCTTGCCACCATGCCTCTGGAGAGAGGGGTTATGAGGGTGGGCCAAATGAGAGGACTTTTCCTTTTGACCAACCTAGGACTTTTTCTGATCTTCCTGGGATCCTGGGAATCTCAAGACTGTGAAGAGGTAAGCCAGATATGTCCAGCATCCTACCCACCCCAAAAAACCTCTCCCCTCCCCAGATGCCCCATCTCTTCTCAAGAATCTACCTTGAACCTCAAGGTCTCTCTTTCACCTTTCCACTTTAGACACTCCCAGGCTAGGAGTTCCCTTCCAGATGGAGAACATGCCCAGTCCCCACTGACTTTTTCTTGCTCAGTCTGACCCCAGAATAGGATACCAGGGAGTGTTTGAGTGTTTTTTGAGTTAAGTTTTAATAACCAGATTTACTAAGAGAGTAAGGGGAGGGTCTGAAATTTAGATATTTAAGTAGTCTCAGTCCAAACCTTCAGTTCTCTGTCCATTTAGGTGATTGGGACTGGGGGATATATCAAGGATGGCTTGTCCAGAGGTCAGATACCCAGTGATGTGGGTAAGGAAAGAGAGATCTTGACCTTTGTCCTGCCAAGTTCTGGGCAACAGTGTCTCCATCCTACCTAGACCAACTTTGCAAGACCCAACTCTTGGTTTCCTGGGGGATGAGATAGACCAGGGAAGGGACTCTTACCAAATTGTCTTATCTCTGGAGTGAAATACTCTTAAATCCATTCTTTCAGGAATTAATTGAGGGAAGAATTTACTATTCTCCTCCTGGGGAGACATGGGATGGGAATATCCTGGCTCCCAATTTGTGAACCTGCAGAGTAACGTCATCCAGCCCCAGAGTGAACATCTGTTTGAGGATATGAAAAAGCAAGGGCAAGTGTGATAGAGAGGAGAGGGATGGAGTAGAGGAGATTCAGAAAGGGGGCAGGGATGGGAGTAGTCTTGGTATGGGTCAGTCAGCCTGAAAGCCTGGAGGAGGCCCTTGGGGAGATTTTATATTGGGGAGGTCTGGAGGGCAGAATTTTCAAGGATAGGTGGGGACATGAAGGTGGGGGAAGTGGAAAAGAGAATGGAGGAAATAGGATTAAGTCTCATCATGGAACCACTTCTGCCAATCCTCTCACTTGCTGCCAAAATTCCATGTAAGACCGATCTTTGACCATGAGATCTCATGCAACCAGTGAGACTATAAGTCTGCACTGGGCTCCCGGAATGTTCCAGTCACTGTGTTAGGCTCTGGTACAGGCAGAAAAACTAAAAAGTCTTGTTCCTTCAACTATCGGTGGCATCACTTGATGTGGGGAAATGAGAGATAACGATATAAGGAATAAATTGGGGGAATCTGATAGAACCTGGTCTGGCCCAACAGCATGACCATCAGTACCAAACCCTTTAGGTCCCCCTCTCCCCCACAGCTGCCAGGCCCTAGACCAGAACATGTAGCCTGGCGTTTGTGGGCTGTGTCCTGGTACTGTCCACACAGTGCAAACTCCTGGTTGATAAATTCTCTTGTATATAACCATTCTGTGGATCTTTCAGGAAACCTGGGAACAAAAGCCATCATTTATAGTCTAGTGGACACCCAACGCCCAGAGAAAGCCTTCAGGTAGCACTTATGATTCTGTGACGTCCTCCACCCAATTGCCACTTCTCTGAGCTGGGGAACAAGCCTCAAGAAGAACCTTTGTCCAAATCTGTCACCCAGAACAAAGCAGAGGGAGCTCATTGTTCACTCAGGATGTGTGATCAGGGACATCCTGGATCTTCCTCAGTGTATAAGGGGGAAGCCATGCCTAGGACCTGCTCTCCAGGTGTCCTTCTGGCACTGTGACCTGATTCCTAGCCAGAAATAGGTGCCATCAGCTGAAACTTCTTTGATCTAAATGGGCTCTGGTGTAAATCCTTGCAACAAAAATAACCCTTTGCATTTTTTTCCTAGAAAAGTTTCAGATTTTTGTCTTATACTTTTAACCCCAAAGCCAGATGAATCCGAGGCATTTCCATTACCTGCAATCAGTGGTGTTATACGAAAGTTCCTGGAAGAGGATTTGTAGTGAGACATATGAAACAAAAGGGAAAGAAAATATAATTAGGAATGTATCGTAGCAGTGTTTTGTCTGGGAACTGTGATCTACAGATTGCCTTCCCCAGAACACAGGCCTCCACTACCTGTGGGTGGGGATGGGAAGGCTTTCTCTTTTAACCAAACCAAGTTGATGCAGAGAATTATGACATGGATGTAGCAGAAACAAAATGTTAGATCTTGGTAAGTGGGTGGAGGTTCTCCACTCTTGAGATGTCAATTGACTCCCAGGGTTTCATTGCTTAATGTAAAATCTATATCTTGTCTCCTCATTTCCAACCCCCAGTCTTCAACCCTTCACCTGGTTTCTTCCAATAAGTGGGCAGGGAGTACCCTTTTGCCCTTAGAGCCCAGATGAGGGGCAAAAACCCAGTCCTCTCTCTCTCTGACCCAGTCAGCTCTCTCAGACTGTCTTTCCTTATCTGCCTTTAGCTGGCTCTGCCACACTCTCTGCCTACTAGGCTATTCTGTGTTAAGTGCCTGCTGACCCTTCAGGAGGAAAAGTCTCTTAACCAGTTCACTTTGTTGTATTTTATAATGAAATCCTGAGCAGTTTGAGAGAGAGAGAGAGAGAGAGAGAGAGAGAGAGAGAGAGAGTGCTTGAATTCACTCACCTTTTCCATGGCCTTCAATCTTCTGTTTTCAAATTCTAAAATTTTAATAATCGAAAACAAAAACTTTATCCTGATATGTTCAGGGAATCTCAGATTTTTTTTGAACTTAAGTCTCCTACCAAGGAATCAACCCACCTCCCCCCCCACACACAGCAAAACCACTACCTTCAACCTATAATTTATCACTTTACAATCAACAGCCCCTGCTCCAGGGTTTGGAAGCTCCATTTTCTGATGTTTCTGCCCCCCACCTACCTGCCAACCTTTGATCCTTCCTCTCCCCATACATTTTTAATACAGGCTGTGCTAGGAGAATTGGGGAATGGCCTGGACCTTACACAGTCTTTGGATCTGGCCCCTCCATTTCTTCTCCCTGTAAGTGGGAGAGGGTAGGGGAACTATTACGTAAGTCTGCTATGAAGGGAAAGGGAGACCTTGAGTTTCGGTCTGGTGATGTCTAGGCTACCTTTGACTCTCCCACATGGATATTCATAGTTTCAGACTATTTAACTTCATGGTCAAAGGGGCATGGCCCTCAGAATTGGGGTATTTTATTGAATTTTTTCAAGTCCTATAATGAACTCTGGGGAGCCTTTGTTGTTTCCCGGGATGGTGAGACATGTGGTGGGTCAGGGTGCTTCTTACCCCAGCCATGCACATGCAGAGTAGCCCCACTGTCCACAAGAGTCAACAGAGGGAAGGCATGGTCTGTTCTCCACTTACCACACATCATGGGGGCCCCTAAACTGGAGTTTCAGGTGAGGTTTAGGAGAGCACATTCATCTCAATTTTTTATTAGATGCTTGGTTTTCTGAAGATATCAGGACTTAATGGGAGTTTTCAAATTGGGCATTTGAGGAAATTAGAGGCCTCTCTGAATTCAGACATCACTTTCTCTCTGGGGATGAGATAGTGACAATGTCGCCTGACTGTCCTCAAAGGTAAAATGGCCCAACCTCAAACTGCAATCCGGGAAGGATGCCCAGTGTAGCTCAGATGTGGCCATTGGTCTGCACTATGTGAGAGCAGGTCCTCACCTGTGTGATGTCTGAGGAGGGGGAGGATGTGGATGCAGAAGAGGGAGGAATTTCAGACAGGTCTGTTAGGCCCCTCCTTGGAAACAGCTGCTCCTTTTATTGAGGTCTAAGCATGAAGGTTGGTTTCAAGGGTGGGTCTTTCACCAAAAAATCATCAGGTAGCCCTAGACATCTTAGTGTAAAGAAAGAAGCATGCCTAGGACTTTTCCAAGGCCAAGGGGTCATGGAAGGATTTCAGAGGGTGGAGGTCTGCAGCCCTGATTTCAGATTTCCTCTCTAGATCTCTCGGTAATTTTTGACCATCTCCAGCCCAACCCTAGACCTGCCTTGTTACAGATCCATGCATCCACTAAAGGGTTGTCAATCTGATAAGAAAGCTGACATGAATTTTATTGATGAATTTTTCCATAATAGAAAGCAGAGGGCAGTTAGGAGGTGTAGTGGATAGAACACTGGCCCTGGAGCAAGGAGAAACTGAGTTCAAATCAGGCCTCAGACACTTAATAATTATCTAGCTGTGTAACCTTGGAAAAGTCACTGAACCCCACTGCCTTGTAAAGACCAAAAACAAAGAATCATAATAGAATACAGAAATTGGTTTTTGACTTAGTTTCAAAACTCTTTGTATCATTTCTAGAAAAGATGAGGGACAAGTTGATTTTGGGGTTTTAAACCCCTTTCAAGGGGAATCCAAGCAATTTCGTTTCTCCTTTGTAGAAACTGGTCATAATCAAGTGAAAAAGGAAGGTATTTGAAGAATGAAAATATTTAAATCTGTCCCGTGTTATGGAATTCCTTGTCAGACCTTGCTCTGACTCTCCCAAGTCTCATCCTCTCTATAGTCAGGGACCAGTGAAATGAAGAGATCTTGACAGGTGAAAAGGATCTTTCTCCTTGGGCACCTAATCTCTTTGCCAAGCCTTCTGATTTTCAGAATGTTTACATTGTTTTGGATATTCACTCACTTTTCTTCATAAGAGCATTAAAGGTGACCGAGTTCAGGCAGACTGGACCAAGTGGTGTAGTTTCTCCCTATCCCATCAGTCTTCCTGGAGTGTGGGGGGAGGCTGGAAAGCACACTTGCCAATAGAAAGCAAAGTCTTTACAGTTGCCCACCAATACCCAGAATATGAGGGGGAAGTCTTGCGAGAGTTGGAGGGTGCTTTTGAGGGGCATGTGGAGGGTGTTTAGCAGGATGGTGATGATGAAGGAAGGAGGAGGGACATCCCCTCACTTCATGCTCCAGCTCCTGCCACTCCTCCTTGAAGCAGGAGGACTGCCCAGGTGTCCGCTGGGTCCCAGGGCCTTCTGCCTCTGTGCTGGCATCTCTGCAAACCAGCTGTAATTCCCCTAGACCAGGACCTCCATTCTACTATTGAAGTAGAAACTAGTGCCTGATGGGATGGGATGAAGGGGATTTCCCTATTTCCCCCAAACTCTCCTTTTTTGCTTTGCCAGAAAGTGGAGGGTGTTCTGGGGGTTGCAGGATGGTTCTCAGGAACTTGGGAATTACTCCCTCATCAAAGACTCCTCTTTCCCCCATTCACTCCCTAGGGAGTCTGTTTTCCTTTCCCAACAGATGGCCTGCCAGCCTGAAACCTCACTTCCCTAAGGCAGGAAAAGTCATCAGCATAGTCCACTCTAGGAGGCAGGTCCAGTTGGAGCTCCTGCCTTTTGCATTGGAAGATACAGGTCCCAGGAGTGTGGTGAATGCACTCTAGGGTCCCCTATCTCTGTTTATGTCTCTATCTCTGTCTCTCTCTTTTTCATTTTTCTTAATTCAGTCCACAACAGGAGAGGAAGGTGCTGCACAAAGATGAAAACAGCCTCAGGATGCTGAGCTCAGCAAAAATCCAGGACAGAATGATGGCTGAGAGCCAGCAGGCACCCCTAGGGGATAATGGCAAGGGAGATCTTGGACTTCTACTGGATGATTTCTAGGGCTGCCTCAGTTTCCCCTAAAATCACTAAAGCTGTTTCCAGAAGCCAGACCTGTTGGCTTAAAGGATATAGGAGGAGGGGTGAGTTGCTCCCTAATGAAGCCTTGGATTCATTCCATCAGGATTTCTGGGAAGACTTTGTTGTGCTGGGGAGGGACAGATCACCTGGGCTCCCTTCGAGATCCTGCAGGGCAGCCTGGGTGTCTGCTGGGAGGGGGGAAACTACTCTGGTCCTCCTGACTCCAGAGCCAGTTCTCTGTGCCACCTAGCTACCCCTAAGGTAATGGAGTTAAGTGACTTGTCCAAGGTCACACTGCTTGGCATCAATAGGAGTCTGAGAGCGAATTTGACCTCAGGTCTTCCTGACTGCAAGGCTGGTTGACATGACTTTCCTTTTTCCCAGAATTTCCACAGTTTCCAAAACAAACCCTTAGTCTTGGCTTTGTGTTGAAACACATGGGGGGGACTCAAGGTGCCTTTCCCCTCCTGTAAGGGGAAAAGTAAACAAAGTGTCCCCAGCCTGTCCTGAAAACCATGTGATCAAAGAGTTTGGAAAGGATGCCCAGAGCTGACTGTTCTTTTGGGAACAATTCTGCAGTGACTCAAATTCCCAAGGCCTGGTCTCTCAGGCTGACATGTCTCTGGGGATCCCATTCACCTGTAACAAGTCAGGTGTCATGTTGGGTGGGGGACGACCAGAATTCCGGAGGCAGCTCCAGAGAGGAGGCCAGAGGCCAGGCATGGTCACATAAGTACAGACAGACCCTGAAATCAGTGCTGCAGGCCTCTGCCCTCTGAAAGCAACCCATATTCCTTTGGCCTTGGGAAATAGAGTCCTAAGGACTCTAGGTGCCTAAGAACTCCAGCTGGTTCCTGAACCCCACTCCCAAAGCATCCTTAATGATCAGCCCTCAATGAAGGGAGGGGCTGTTTAGGGAGGGGTCTGTTTGGGCTTGTGTGAAATCCCTCCCTCTTCTGATCCACTCCCTCCACCTCCTCTGCTGCCTCACCCAGGCCAGACCAGTGGCCACATGAAGGCTACCTTGAGTTTCCTTCTTATTGCAACATGGGTTTGGCCCAGCCTAGCTTTGAGGATGGTCAGGTGGCATTGCCATCATCCAATCCTCATAGATATTCAATTGCAGTGAATCCACTAGTTTTCTCCAACGTCTAGTTTCAAAACTCCTAAGACCCTGATGAATTTTTTTCCAGAAACAAAGCTTGGAATAAAATCTGGAGATTTTATCCTACATGCCACCTGCAACCTAACCTTAGGGTTCTCCATGATGCCTGGTGGGTGGAGGGTGGACCATGACTTCCCTCCAAATCATTAGCTTCTGCTGCTCTCCCAGAAAGTTTAAAGGTCATTTCTCAGATGCAGAAAGTCATGAGAACTCTCCCTCCTCCCCAAGACTCCAAAGTGAGACTGCCCTGGCTAAGCACAGTGGGCTCCATGATGATGAGGATGGGTCATTCCCTGACTTCCTATTGCCCTCAGGCCTCACTTTCTAAGAGCTGGAGGACTGCCCATTTGGCCTTTTTTTTTTTTTTTTTTTTTTTTGGTTTGAGGAGTGTTGGCTTTTGCTTTGTGGTTTTTCAGGGTCAGTGAGGGACAAATAGTAATTTACTTTTTGGGGACATAGACATCTCCAGTGGGACATTCAGAAAGCAACAAAAGGTCATACAGACAGACCCAGATGGACACAGAGGCAGAACCAGGAGACACCTGGACAGAAGTATTGAGGAACCCACAGACAGACCCAGGGACACAGAGACAGATCCAGGACACACAGACAGACATATGGAGGGACACAGACAGACAGAAATAGAGGGACTCACAGACAGAAACAGAGGTACTCACAGACAGTCACACACAGAGGGACTCATGGACAGACATACACAGACAGACTGACCCAGAGGGACAGTGAGAGACACACAGGGACACATGGAAATCCACACAGAGGCGTATGACCCAGAGGGACACAGACAAGGAGAGACATGCAAGGAGTGACAGACTGACCCAAAGGGACACACAGACACAGGAGGCTACACAGACAGAACCAGGTACATAAAGGCATACACTGTGCTTACAGACACAGAGGGACAAATAAAGGACACAGTCAGACAGGGAGACACACACAGAAAGACACAGAGGGACACATGACAGATCCAGAGGTAAACACAGACCCAGGCACCATGCCACCAGATTCAGAGGGACACACAGTGGGACATCATGACAGACACAGAGGGTCAGTATGGAATCAGCCTAAAGGAGAGGGTGGAGACAATGAGGATGCTGGAAGCCTGAAAAACCCCAAGCAGAGCCTGTGCAATCACCCCCCGCTGCTCATCCCTAACTAAAATGGTCCTGTCTTGCAAGTGGAGAGCAAGGACAGTCACTCCTTGTTCACTAGGAGTTACTCCCTGTGCTCGGTGTCTTGGGATACCAGCAAAAGTAGGGGTTGGGCCCTGATTCCTAGAAGCTCATACTCTAAAGGAGGACAGAATCAATTACATGTGATCCAGGTTGGATGCCATGGGGGTACGTGGCCAGTCCTTCTCACAAGCTGGGACTGCCCTAGCTTGGCACAGTGCGGGGGTTGGGCTGCATGATGATGATCCACAAACATTTCCCAACTTCACAGTTCTGCTCAGCCCACACCTTTCTGAAGCAGCTGACCCTGGGTGTTATGGTCTTCTCCCCCGGACTGACCTCTCTCCCCTTCTTCCAAGATCTATTGTGATTCCCTCTCCCCTTCTCTTTTTTTCTCTCCCATTAGTTGACTAAGCCCCTTAGGGTAAGTCCAAGTGTTTCTAGTTTTCTGGGTATCCTGGTGTCTCTGCTTCCAAGCCGTGGCACCTCCAAGTCAAGGATAATCAGCACAAGTGGTTTAGGAGGAAATGGGCAGATGGTGATCTGGCAGCATGAGTGGGAAGATGGATTCCTGCTTCCTTTGGCCTCACTGCCTCCACCTTTTTCACCTCTCCCTCCAACCTATACCTCCTGGGTGGGTCCTTCTGTTCTCCTGACCCTATTATAGACCCAGGCCTGTAACATCTGTCTCATCTGCTCCTCCAGGACCAGTCCAAACCAAGTCTGTAACTGACTTCCCTCCCCTCTTCTGAAACCTGCCCTAGCCCTCCCTGCCATCTCTTTGATGGGCTATGTCCCCCCCAACCTGAAGAAACCATTTACACTTGTGAACAGGGGGACTAATCTGCACAACCATGGCTGGGATAAGAAGCACCCTGATCCCCCCAGATGTCTCCCCAGCTGGGGGAAAAGCAAAATCTTCCCACTGTTCATAACAAAATGAATTAAAAAAAAATCCAATAACACCCCTATTCTTAGGCCACCACCCTTTGGGCCCCAAGTTAAACCAACCAGTGGGTCTTGAACAATGAACATCTCTCTGTGACAGAGTCAAAAGTAACCCAGAAATCCTCAGGCAGAAAGTCAAGGTCTCCCTTTCCCTTTCTGGCTACCTTCCCTGTTTGTCACCCCCAACCTTTCCCAACCACAAGGGTAGCAAGGTGAGGGGACATGATCTGAGATTGCTTAAATGCAAGTCCTTCTGACTCTCCAAATACTACCTGTATTCAAAATTAAAGAATCCAGGGGGGGCTGATTCCCACCAGCCAAAGGAGAAGCAGCAAAACTAAGGCCAGGTTGGGCAGGAATGACTAAAGGGTGGGAGGTAGGTGGGGAGTTGCATCTTCATCACAAAAGGGAGCTTCCAAATCCTATGGCAGTGAGTGTTGGATATAAGTTGACATATTATAGATTCCATGCAGACTTTCTTGGGGCAGTGTTGAGGGAAGTGCATTTCTTGGGGGGTACGAGTAAATCCTTGACAGGAGATCCATGTTCAACACAACTCTGTGACTCCCAGAAGATATTGCTTGGGAAAAGGATTGATTTGATTAAAAAGGAAAGCCCTCCCTACCAGATACCCCAAATAGAAATTTTTATGAAGGTAGGAGAGAACAGTACTTTGGAGATGACCCTCTTTAGATCGTGGAAATCAAAGGAAAACAGTGCTAAAATATATTCCAAAGTATATTTTCTTTCCCTTTAGTTTCATTTGCTTCACTAAAAATTCTCCTCTTCTGGAAGCTTTTTTATAATACCACTGAATGCATATAAATAAAATGTTTTGAATTCATCCAGCCTAGGGTTCAAAAGTAAAATACAACAACTGAATATATAATTTTGGGACAAAAATTCAAAAGTGTATTGTTTTGCAAGGATTTGCATCAGAGCCCATTGACAACAGGGATGGTTAGGTTGATAGCACCCATTACTGGTCAGGTAGCCATTTGCAATGACTGAGGGACACCAGCAGAGCAAGTCCTAGAGATGGCTTCCCTATTGGTCCCTGAGAGATCCAAGATGTCCTCAATCGTACACCTGAGTGAACAATGAGCTCCCTCTGCCCTGCTCTGTGTCACTGAATTGGACAAGGAATCTTTTTGAGGCCTCTTTCCCAATTCAGAGGAGTGGTAATAAGAGTGGAGAAAGGCCCCAGAATCAGAAGTATTGTCTGAAAACTTTCTCTAGGGGTGGTGTGTCCACTAGACTCTAGGAAGGATGACTCTTATTTCCAGGTTTTTTTGAAGATCCACAGAATGGTCACATAAAAGAGAATGGACCAAACAAGATTTCCACTGTGTGGGCATCCAGGAGGCAATACAAAAGACCCATGCTACATGTTCTAGTCTATGACCAGGCAACCTTGATGAGAGGGGGATCAAAGGGGTTTCATGTTGATGGTGATTCAGGGTTGTTTTGGGGACCAGGACCACCTCTATGAAATTTGCCTGTGATTTATATTTTATCATTATCTCTCCTTTGTACCCATCAAGTGATGCCACCCATATAGGGACTAAGTGTTTCTAGTTTTCCTAGCTGTACCAGAACTAAGAACAGCAACTGGCACAAGCTGGCAGCTGAGTGCAGGCTGATAGTCTCACTGATTGCCAGGCATGAGATCTCATGGTCAAAGATGGGTCTTAAGTGAAATTGTGGCAGCAAGTAAGAGGATTGGCAGAAATGGTTCAGTGACAAGACTTATTCCTTTCATTCTCATTTCTTCTACCTCCCCCACTTTCATGACCCCTTCTGACCTGGATCATTCTGCTCTCCTGACCTACCCAATATAAAATCTCCCCAAAGGCCTCTTCCAGCCATTTCAGGCTGACAGACCCAAATCAAGACTTCTCACAACCCTGTTCCTTTTCTGAATCCCACCCTTACTCCACCCCTCCCATCTACATCACATCTCTCCTTGCTTCTTCACCTCCTCAAATACATATTCACTCTGGTACTGGACAAGAGGTAACTCTGCAGTTTCATGAACTGGGAGCCAGGATGTTCCCCTCTGACATCTCACAAGCAGGAGAATACCAGATTCTTTTCACAATTAATTCTTGACAGAATGGATTGAAAAATATTACACTCCAGAAATACTATGATTTGATAAGGGTCCCTCCTCCCCCAGGCCATCTCACCCCCAGTAATCCAGTAATTGGGTCCTGCAAAGTGAGAGTTGGTAGAAAAGAGACAATATAAACCCAGAAATCCTCAGGCAGAAGATAACGGTCTCCTATTCCTTACCCACCTTAGTGAGTGTCTATCAAATCAAAGAGAGAAAATTCTAAAAGCTGCCAGAAACAACCAATTCAAATACCGAGGGTCTATGGTCAGGATTACACAGAATCTGGCAGCATCTACATTAAGGGCTCATAGGGACTGGAATATGATATGCAGGAAGGCAAAACATCTTTGTTTACAACCGAGAATCAACTACCTCGCAAAACTGAACATGCTTCTCCAATCAAGAATGGTAATGGCAATGGCATTGCAGATTAATAGGGTGGAAAATGGGGAGGCCGGGAATTGATTAGAATTTTCTTTCTTCTAAAGTACTGTTGAGTGATGAATGTTTATTCTGTTCAGTTGGGGAAAAATGAAGTCAAAAGAAAAAAGAGACCTTTGGGAATCTTGAGATGCAAGAAGGGGCTGGCCCTGCAAGGAGGGCACAAACCAGCAGTCATTCATTTCCATGTTTTTCCATGTATCAACCCAACTGCTATGCTTCCCACTTTGTAACTGACTTAGTCAGTGTCCAAATAAGATGAAAGACACGTTGCCATGGTTGCTTGTTTCTTGTGCCAAAGTACAGTCCACATCATTTTTCTGTGATCCTCTATGCACTCATCTTCCCTACTCCTGGCTTTTTAAACCATGGGCCTTTCAGACTCACATGATCTATAGGGTTATAAGATCCAGAACAGAGAGGTCCTCAGTTCAACTCCATTTCCTTATAGATGGGGAAACAGAGGCCCAATTAAAAGACTTTTCCAAAGTCACACAAGGTACAAGAAACAGTCGTAAATTCAATCTAGTTCTTATTTGGAAGGATAATTGTGTCCTTGATAAGTTTGGAGAATTCTGTTCAATTGGAGTACTATGTGTTTTCTTTCATTGAAATTTTATTTTAATTTTTGAATTACATGCAATGGTAGCTTTTCAACATTCATCCATTAGCAAATTTAGGAGGTCCACATTTTTCTACTATCCTCCCTTCCCTCCCACTCCTCCGTGGTGGCCAACAGACTAGTAAAAGTTGTACTTTTACATTTGTGCTTACCATATTTACATATGGGTCATGTTGGGGCTCTGCCTTTGAGGAGAGTCTGACAAAAAAGAGACAAGCCAAGATGACATATTCCTTGAAGGGATTTGGGGCCATACCACCCAAGGCCAAATGAAGGGGCTGATCTAGGGCAGCAGTGTCATAGTGATCTTTTATATATCTGAAGGTCTGACCTGTGAAAGAAGAATGAGGAGCATTCCAGTATACTAAAGCTAGAGTCAAGAGGTATTGGCATCAAGTATGTGGAGTCAGGAAAATATGCTCTCAAATAACAGTTCTGATGCACTTCCTCACAATGTGACACCAAGCAAGCTATTTAACTTAGCTTATTCTTCATTTCCTTATCTTCCCAGAGCCAGAAAAGAGCCCTGTAAAGTAGGGACTGTTATCATCCCCATTTGACATAGAAGTCTCAGAGAGGTTAAGTGTCTTGCCCAGAGTCTTCCAACTTGAGGTGTCTCAGGCAGGATTTTAGTTGATGCCTTCCTTCCTCCAAGACCATCACTCTGTCTAGTAGACATACTATTGCCTCTTGAGTGCTGAGACTTGGTACTAGAGGAAGGTTCAAAGTCTATATGATATAATTCTTGACCTCTTGGAATTTGTAGTACATATGCACACAGATTTCTAATAGAAAAAGAGTCAATAGATTCTCTTTTACTTGATTTATGACTTTATTTGTAAACAGATTCGTAGGAGAGATAGATACAAACTGATCACTCTGAGAGGTTTGAGGTAGAGAAAGCCATTAGGGACTGGGAGATCAGAATAACTTCTCATGAGAAATGACCTTTACAGGATAATTTGTAGAGAGAGGGGGGATACATGAGTATAGAACATTGCATGTGACATAATTTGTTGTAGTAGTATTTGCTGATTTTGCTCATTATTCCTTTACTTTTTTCCCTTTAAAATTGTCATAATAATGACTCTCGGGGGGGGGGGGGGGGAGAATGACACAGGGGAAAATCTAGGCAATATAGAACAAGAGATATTAATAAATATCTATGTAAAAAGGGAACAAAAGAATGATGTCTCATGGGAGGAAGCAGAGAGGCAATGGGTCAGTTGAAATTCCAGAATCAGGTGGAGGGGGTATTGGCGGAGGGGAGTTCTAAGGATCAAACAAGAAAATGCCCATAAAGTTCTTTGCAAACCTCAAAGTATTATTCAAATATCAGCTGTTGCCATCATTCTTATTAGCCTCAATGAGTCAGCCTGAGGACAGATGTGTTTTAAATTCTAGGGAAGTCAGGTTCTGGATAAAGCCTCTGGAGCTATCCAGCAATAACATAATCTGCTCTGGGAGGCAGTGAGAGCTCCATCACTCAGACCATTCAAATCAGGGCCCTCAAGGATTCTGGGGAATAGGCTGGACTGGGTGACTTCAAAGTACCCTTCTGACTCTTTCAGATCTGTAAAGTTTGTCTCGACACCAGGCCAGACTGGAACTGCAGGAAGGCATCGTGGATCATTGTTTTCCCATTGGGTGTCCTTTCCCTGTTTAGCCAGTCCCCCTTTGCTATCCAGCAGTTAGTGTGTTTTAAGTATGTGATAAAACATGGCAGTAAACTATTATTCTTTGCTCAAAACTCCATTTCATAGCAGGCCTAGATGCGAGAATTTCTCTTCCAATCTTCCATTCCTGATAATGAGTGCTGTTCACTGACCTTTCCCCCCTGAGGCACATGTTAGTTTTCAAAATGCAGATAAAACACATTGCAGGGAATTTGGAATCTTAATTTCCTTGAGAAAAGGGACTTAATAAGCAGGAGTTACCTGTTCCTGAGCAGACAAACACATGAACACAGTTCAGAGATGAGGGGAGAAGGAGAAAGGGCCCAATTTTCTATGAAGGCTTCCCTCTCTTCTTTTTGCCTCTTGTCTAAGGGCTGTATGCTTGGCAGGGGAGCCTAAGGAAGCTTAGGAGATGTGAGCGGTATATGAGTGTTTGTGTGTGTGTGTGTGTGTGTGTGTGTGTGTGTGTGTGTTTATATGTCTGTATGTATGTGTGTGTTTGTGTGTGTGTGTTGTATGAGAAACACTGAGATAAAGTGAGATTGATAAAGAGCAGAGAAAGAGAGACTGGGAGGCAGATATTTGGAGAAAGAGAAAGGAAGACACAGAGAGGGATTGAGAAAGAGAGAGATTAGGAGAGACAGAGATTGAGAAAGAACAGTTATGAAAGGCAAGAGAAAGTGAAATGTTTTGAGAAACACGAGAGACTGAGAGAGAGATTCAGAACAATAGAGAGAGTACAGAGATTTAAAGAGAGATTAAGAGATTGAAAGAGACTGGTTGAGAGACATTTAGATAAAAAGAGACTGTGAGAGTACAGAGATTGAGACAAACGAGAGAGAATGAGAGTTTGAAAGAGACAGACTATGAGAAATATTTAGAATAAAGGCCTGAGAGACTACAGAGATTGAGACGAGAGAGACTGAGAGGTTGAAACAGACAGGCTGAGAGACTGATTTGGACAAAGAGAGACTGAGGGAGTACAGAGATTCACAGATACAAGCTATATTAAGAGAGAGGTTGAAAGGCAGATTGGGAGGTATTGAGAGAGATTTATAAAAAAGAGACTGATGGAGTACAGAGATTGAAAGAGATAAGGGAGATTGAGAGGTTGAAAGAAACTGAGAGACTGAGAAACACGTAGTAAAAGAGAGACTGAGGAGTACAGAGATTGAGAAAAACAAGAGACACAGATTGAAAGACAGATTTAGAAACAAAGAGAGATTGAGAGACTGAGAAACTAGATGTAGTAAAAGAGAGACTGAGGGAGTACAGAGATTGAGAGAAACAAGAGAGACAGATTGAGAGATAGATTTAGAAAAAGACTGAGAGAGTACAGAACATTGAAATAGACAAGTGAGATTGAGAAAAAGGTTGGCACAGATTAAGAGAGACTGAGACAGAGATTTAGAAAACAAGACACTTACAATAAAGATTGAAAGAGAGAAGAGATTGAGATAATGAGAGGTTGATAGAGATTGAGAGAAAGATTGAGAAAAAGAGAGAAATTAAGAGACAAGAGCGATAGAGATTGAAAGAGAGCTTGAGAAAGAACCAGACAGACACAGAGGCAAAGAGTGACAGGGAGAGTGGGAGCGATGCTGGGAGTTGTGTTTCTAGCAGTTTAACATGAGGCAGGGGAGGTGATCACATACAGGTGCTGAATGTCTGATCAGCTTCTGACTACAGCAATGATTGTGCATAAATCTTAGGGCCAGAAATTGGCAGCACCATGCCTACAAAAGGGTTGAACTTTTTACCCTCTTCTGATATAATTTATGCCCTATATCATTTGAGAGAAAGTTATCATGGCTTTTTTGGACTCAACTTTCTTCCTGTCTCAAAACTCTTAGGACATCACCTAATCTTGGCAGAAAATTAGATAAGGGGTAAGAGAAGGGAGAATTGCTAGAGAGAGACACTGAGAAAGTGGTAATGATACCTGGAAACCTATCATTCCTAAAGGTCTTAAAGGTCACACTTAAGTGTAGAGATCTAAAATAATGTTGATTTTCCAGAACTAGATTTTCCTAGAATGGTCATAAAAATAAAAGAAACAGCTCCAGGATTTTGAATATAATTTTCAATAACTCAAAAAGCAAGGCTTTCTTTTCTCTCTTGGCTCCTTTGTATAGTGGCAACCAACCATCCCCCTACCCTGATATAACTTAAAGTGCCAACAATCCAATCCATGAGTTCACAAGTTGTCCCTCAATCCACCAATGTCAGGTTTGATCTCTTGATGACTCTAACAGCCTGTCCCCAGACCCTAAAGTTCCTCACTGTATCCAGAATAGACTTTGCCAACCTTGAAGCATGATAGCAATGGACTTTGAGTGTGGGTCTTAGATTACCTGGGCCTTCCTAAAATGAGGGCTTTATAATAATGACCTTGTACATCATCTCGACATTTATACAGAAATAAAAAGACCCTCAGGATCCTCCTCCCTCTTCTCCCCCACCACCCCAGGACAAAGGGTCATTTCTTCCCAGTTCCCCCCCCCAAGTGCTGCCTCCACTAACTCTGGCCTCACCTCACCTGACCCTGGTATCACCTACCCCAAACCTGGCCTCACCTCATCTGACCATAGTGTCACCTCCCCCAACCTCTGACACAAAAAACCTGTTCAAGTCAATGATAGGGGGTTATTGAATTCCTTGTTTATTCCAATTCCTATGAGTTCTTATGTGACTTGGGAACTTGATCTTTTCATGCTGGTAACCCATTTTATCTTGTACTGCAGTCCAGATTTTCTTCATGGTCCACTTTGCCCCCTCAAGCTCACTCCATGCTTGCAAAGTGGTTTCTTTTGTGTCGAAAATCAGACTTACATCACAATTTCAGTTTTGCTTCTTCCCAGGACAATCTTCTCTTTCTTTTGTGTCCAAAACCAGGTTTTTTCAGTGCTCGGAGTCTTGTGTCTTCTGTTCCGACCAATCTATTTCTTCCATGTCCACATCGTTTTTTTCTTCCTGCATGTCAGCATGTCATCTATTTCAGAGGTTGAGTTTCTTTCTTGATCTTCAGGTGTTGGTGTGGTATCTTCCTTGGTAGTGACACTTTGACTTTCGGAGTCAATGGGGTCAAAGCAGTGCCATCCGACTCCCCTCGGTCAGGTGATGAGAGATTAACTTGATGAATTTGGGGGGATAATACATCTTCTGCTGTGGACTCCATCCTTATTTTACCCCTCCAGCAATGAAGTGAAGAGAAAACACCTAGCTTTGTAAAGTTACTGTTGTCTTAGTGACATCATGCCACATCATCAGGCTTTATATTGTTACCTTTTCAATTATCCCAGAGGTATCTGAGTGGAGGAACCAATGGCAGGCCTTGGGTCAATTTACCCCTCCCCCCATTAAAACACACACACACACACACACACACACACACACACACATATATAATTATATATAATTATATATAATTATATATATATATAATATACATATGCTTATATAGGCACACATACACCCTTTTCCCTTAGTTTGCTTGTCTCCCAACACTGTTTTCTAAAAGCTCTTCCATCTGTCTTACCTTGCTATTCAGGGCAAATGAACTTATATCTTTTATGTATTTGCAAAGCTCTGTGCTAAGAACTGGGGAAATGGGGAAAGAACAGTTCCTGCTCTCAAGTCAAATGGTTCCTGGGGGAGCTAGTGCCAAGTCTGACCATGCTACTTGCTTACAGGACTGGACCCTCCCAATCCCATATTCTGCTCCCATTTTCTGAGCTTACTTTGAGAAGGCCTAGATGATCCAAACCCCAACTCACTCCCATTCCCATTCCTAGAGCTCTTTTAAGTTTTCCAAAGTACTTTCCTTATACAGAAATACTGTAAGGTAAGTTTTGCATTGCTTATTATGTTACCCAAAAGGAAACTGAGGTGCCGAGACCTCAATGTCCTTGCAGCTAGCAAGTATTTGAGGTAGAATTCAAACCCAGGTCTCCTGAATCCAAGTCTGGCTTTCTTCCCATTTTTGCAAAACTTGAAGACAGTAGATGATGAGCCAGTGACATCATGGAAGGGCAGCTTTCCTCATTGACACAGATCATATCCCATTTGTGTGCTCGTCCTTCTTAGCCACTGCCTCAGTTTTCTCATCTGTAAAATAAGGACAATAAAAGCACTTATCTCAAATCTGACTGAATAAAAAGATAATTATAAAGCACTTAGTATACTGTCTGACACACAGGAACCACTAGCTCAATGTTGGCTACTATTCTTTTCCTCTAGGAGGATGCCAGCTCCTTGGCAGCACTGATGTTTGTATCTCCAGAACCTAGTGCTTTGCTCTAGCTCATAGATGTTTAATAAATGTTGAAATGGAATTGAATTGCAACTCTCTCATATGCTGGCACAAGTTTTCTATGAGGTGGTATGAAGTAGCTGGCTCTGAAATCAGAAGAAACTTAGGGTCAGATTCTGCTTCTCTTCTGATGCTTCTTAATTAGATGACCCTAGTTATATCTGTTAACCTCCCTGATCCTTAGGTCAATCTTCTAAACACGACTACAGGGCTGCTGTGGAGCTCATTGAGATAACGTGGACAGTGTACCATGATAACGTTTAAGTGCTATCCAATGTCAATGACAAGTGCTATCTCAGAGATGAATTACTGGCTGTATTGCGGGAGGGGGGTCCCTATAGATTCCTTAAATTTCTAGGGAATTTGGCAAGCTTCAGGATGTCTCGTGTTTCCTTTTTCATTTTTCATTCTCAGCCAACCTCCTGTGGCTATACAGTTTCCCAAATACATTCTGGCCCATTCTATTCCTCCACTTTAATTCTGAACCCTACTCATGTCCAAATTCATAGGTAGCCATGGTGGGCTTCCTCAGTGGGCTGTCCTTCCGTGTGCAGGCTAGACTCTGAGAAATACAATTTTAATTCACTTGGATTTTCCTGTTGGGCTCTCCAGACTGGTTTCTTCCTCTCATTGAGAGGACCTACTTTTGATGCAGTGACCCCACAGTACTCATATCAGTGAGAAATCAGGACAGTGGACTTTTCCTGGATCTTGCTCAGAGAATTAGGGCTGAGAACTTTCCCATGGTTCTCCAGGGATAAGAGAAGCCCAGTGTCAGAGTCACAGAGGAAGAGTTTTCAGGGGCCCAAAATGAGGGCCTAGAGTATGATAGAGATGGCAAGTATCCTTCCTGCCCTGAGATGGAGGGTTCTGAGAGGCCATGACTGAAGAGGGTGAGAAAGACCTAATTCTGGCCTCTTCCTCAGCTGAACCCCCCCCCCCCACCTCTGAAGCAGTTAGGTAGACAACTTGGCAGTTTGCTGTTCTTGTCTAAAGAGAAACTTCACAGTGGTCAATGACTGAGTGGCCCTCAGCTCTGCCCAACTTGGAAAGGAGTACAGGATTACAGTTTTAGAACTAGCAGGAGGGACCTTAGTGGTTCAAAGGTCAGATTTAAAGGCAGAAGGGATTTTACAGACATCAAGGCCAAATTTCTCATTTTACACTTCTGGAAACCTAGGGCCAGAGAAGGGAACTGACTTGTCCACAGTCATCCAGCTACTTAGTGTCTGAGTTGGAATTTGAACCCAGGTCTTCCTAACTCCAAAATCAGGGCTCTACTCACTGCCTGATGCTGCTTCTCTCCTGTCATCTGACTCAACCCCTTCATTTTCCATTAGATGGGGAAACTGGGGCCTAGAAAGGATATGTAATTGGCCCAAGATGCCATGGATTATAGTCAGTTAGGATTTGAATAGATTTTGCTCCAAATCTAGAGCTTTTTCTTCTTCTGAAGGAAGATCAGTTAGACAAGAGCTAGTTAAGGCAAGCTCCCTCCTGTGTTCTTGCTGGCTCAGTAGCATTCAATGGGTCAGAAGCTGTCCAATGTGCTGTGGAAAGAGGAACATTTCAGGCTCTTATGACCTACCTCCACAACCCCTGTACCTGGCATTGGAGGCTCTCCAATGTGCCGCCCCCCCCACCTTTTCATCCTTATCTTCCACTCCCCCTCCCCCATATGAACCCTATGCTTCAGACAGACTGGACTACTTGGACATCAGCTGCAAAAGATTAATGTTCCTCAAATGGGCAAAAGATGTTAAGAATAGACCAGGCTCAGGGGCAGTGAGCAGCCCCATTCTCTTGTGCAGGGAGTTTTTGTGAAGGGAGTTTTGATGCCCTATCCAAAGGTGAAAGGACAGAACTAAAAAAGCATGTGTGTGGACTTTTTCAGATGTTGTTACCCACTGCAACTCATCTTTCTGTGCCTGGAATTCCTGTGTATTGTGCCCTGGCAACATATTAATGACAACGTTGACATGGATTTAAAGGGTATCATGATGGCAGCTCTCTGAACCTAGAGCTTTGTTTATCCAGAAAGATCTCAAATGAAAGTTTTAGAAATGAAGCAGCCTATGCAGGAAACATAGGTAACCCCAAAGCAACTCTTGGGCCACATATTAAATGGATACCATTTCTATAGTGTTTTCACCACCGGGCACGTTATGCTAGCTCATTCAGGCCTCAGAAGTATATCCTAATATTGTCATGCCCATTTTCCAGATTGACAACCAAGACTGACAGAGTTCATGTAACTGGCTTTAAGTTGCACACCTGGTAGGTGTTTAGAAGAAGGCTTTGAACTCTGACCTCTGGCTCCAAACCTAGAGTGCTCTGCCTGCTGTCTGTTAGGTTTGAGATGCCTAGGGGGCATCCAGGTAGAAATGGAATTCAGAGAACTCAGTGTGTCAAAGATTCAGAACTGCATAGATATTATGGCGGGAGCCATGGGGACTGATGAAATCACCAACAAAGAGAGTATAGGGAGACAACTGGGGAAACAAAGGAAAGAAACATTTATATATTAAACACTTTAACAAATATGATTTCATTTGATCCTCACAATAACCTCAGGAGGTAGGAACCACTTTTACAGTTGAGGAAAATGAGAGAAACAGAGATAAAGTGACTTTCCCAAGGTAATACAGCTAGGAAGTGCCTGATTGGAGTGGAAGTCAGTCTCTTCCTACCTCCAGGAGTGACAATTTGTTCAATAGGTCACCAGCTGCCTCTAAAGAGACTTCAGACCAGAGTTCTGGTATATATTTAATCGTGGGGGGATGGGTTGGAAAGAGATGATCCTGCAAAGACAACTGAGGATAATTTTATGACACTGGTAAGACAAGAACCATTACAGAACAGCATCAAGAAAACCTGTTTCCTCCCATAAGAGAGGAAAAAACAATAACTCTGGAACCAGACTTAACAAGTGCTTTTAAACAAACATCAGCAAAACAAATAATCCCTATGCTACATAAACTTTCCTTTTTTTTTTGGCAAGGCAATGGGGTTAAGTGACTTGCCCAAGGCCACACCGCTAGGTAATTATTAAGTGTGCATTTGACCTCAGGTCCTCCTGACTTCAGGGCCAGTCGTCTATCCACTGTGCCCCCTAGCCGCCGTACATAAACTTTCAAAAACAAAGAAGGCACAATACCAAGGTCCTCCAATAAAAATATTGTCCTGATAGTCAAACTATGCAAATATGTAAGTAAAGATTATTAATCTTACTTTAACAGCAGGAACACAGAAGGAAATGCAAACATACAAAGCCAATACCAGTATATTTTAATAAATTTTGGTTTTATTTCCATCTTTGCTTTCCCAAGTCTGAATAATGATTCCTCCTAGGCAGAACCAAATTCAAGTTGCCAGAGGCTACACTGTTAGGTGTAAGCTTTAACTGGCTCCAGCCCCCCACCTCCTCCTGGCCCCCAGAAAGCTCCGCCCAACTTTGACTCTTCCTTCGGAGGAAACACCCTTCCACCTGAGATGGAGTAAGTCAGACTCATTCTGGGATATGGACTGTGCCAGCTCCTCAGGCGGTCTGGGAGGGACTAGAACTGGAAAACCTGGAGGGTCACACAATGATGGAACAGAAAACCCCGCTGGGTTGGGACTCAGAGACATGGTGAGGGGCCGGCTTCCCACCAGGCCGTGGGTTAAACGAAACCTTTACAAACCCAGAGCCCTGCGCCCTGGGTGCCAGGTAACTGATACCATATATTGCAACACACTTTCCCAATTTACCATTTGTTTTCAGAAAGTGTAACCTGTGTACTTTAATTTTAAGAACACAACACCAACATCAAAAATGGCTGTTAACCAGAGCATTGTCTTCATTTAATGGTGCAAACACTGCCAAGACTAAAGTTATGGCTTTTAAATATCACAGGTTACTACAACACATTATGAAGTAGAATGAATATAGAATTACTGCAGTAGATAAGTTTGTACAGTCAGCCTCTTTGGGGAATCAAGTCAATAATTGAATCTCCAATTCATAAGACATGGGGTGACTTCATGCTTCTTACCAAAATATTCAACTAAAAATGAATTGGAGCTATGCCAATATGTCATTTCCCCCCCCTTTCTTTTCCTCTATTTGCCATTTTGAAGGCAAAACCTGGGAATTAGTAATGTTTTGATTGTATTCTGTTACTTTTCTGAAGCCCTCATCTTTTTTTTTGGTTGTTTCTCTAGAGTTCTCTAAGTAAACTATCTTATTATTTACTCAGAGAGATAATTTTATCTACTCTTTGCCCATTTTTGTCCTATTGTGATAACTGGCATTTCCGGTACTCTTTGAATAATGAAGATGATAGACATATCAGTTTCTTTCCTGATTTTACTGCAAAAACTCCATGTTTTACCATTACAGATAATACTAGCTCTTCATTTTAGACACTGTAGAGGATATTTTCATCATATTAAACAAACATCCTTTCATTCCTGTGATTTTCAGTTTTTGGACATTGATGGTTGTATATTTGATATATGATTTTTTGACATATATTCATGTAAATTAATGGCATAATCATATCATATTTATTATTTTCATTAATATAATTTAATATTCTAATTAGTTTCCTCCTCTTGAATCATACTTGGAATTTTAGTATAAATACAACTTAGTTAAAAAGAGATGAATTTTTTTAATGTTACTTTAATTTCTTTGCCACTATTTTATTGATCTTTTGTAAATTTTCATTAGTACTACAACTTTATAATTCCCATTCTAGCTTTGATTTTTTTCCCCTAACTTGACTATCAGGACAATATTTTTATTATAGAAAGTTGTGTCTACTTTATTTTTAAAGGTTTATATATGGCAGGAAATTTGTTTTGTAGCTATTTATCAGAATTCACTTGCAAAGCATTTAGTCCTAGAGCTGATTTTTTCTTCCTTTATTACAATTAATTTTGTTTCATATTTTCCTTCTGAAATAGGGTTATTTATATTACCAGTTTGCTGTTAATGTGAATGAATACTTGATGGTTCTATAGCTCTTCTTCCATTTCATTTAAACATTCAGTCTTTCGAGCATACACATGACAATTTTCTTTTTAGACTTCTATTGGTTTTATCTCCCTTTTATCATTTATTATTTTAATAATTTGGGTTTTTCTCTCTATTTTTTATTTTATTTTATTTTAGTTTGTCTTTTGCAAGGCAAATGGGGCTAAGTGGCTTGCCCAAGGCCACACAACTAGGTAATTATTAAGTGTCTGAGACCAGATTTGAACCCAGGTACTCCTGACTCCAAGGCTGGTGCTTTATCTACTACGCCTCTCTCTTTTTTTAAAAATTAAATTAGCTAATGGTTTTTCAATCAAATTGTTCTCAGAACCGCTCTGTTGATTAGTTAAATTTCAAATTTATTTCACATTTCATTTTTTTAAATTTGCATTTTTGTGCTTGTGGGAATTATTAATTTCCAAAATTTTGAATTATTTAAACTTCATATTCAGATACTTTATCATGTTTTCCTTTGTGTCAACATAAGGGTTTAGGGATATAAATTTACCTCTAAAGATTGCTTTAGCTATTTTCAATAAAGGTTAATGATAACAATAACAATAGACATCATTTATCTATTTAGTAGCTGGCCCACTCATTTAGGAGATGATTTGTTAGTCTGTTTAGCTTTGCAGCTTTTGCTTCTATGTCCTTTACTGATCACTATTTCTTTCTTATTGTGACCTATAAAGGAAATATTTAAGTTTTTTAAATTATTTATTTCTTTTCACATTACTACAATAATCTTGTTGTGAAAGTAAACATACACCCCTCCCCCCCCAAAAAAAGATAGAGAAATCTCAAGAGAAATAAAGTGAGAAAAAAAGAGTACTTCAGTCTGTGTTCAGATACCATTGGCTCTATCTCTGGGCTGGGTTGTATTCTTTATGATAAGTCTATAAGAGAAGTTGCTTCAATATTTTTTCCCACAATTTCTATGGTTAACTGTATTTCCCTCCATTCTATTCCTCCTACTATCATTTATTCTAGTCTCTCTCCTTTCACTCTGTCTCTCCTTAGAAGTGTGTTGTATCTGATTACCCTCTCCCATGATCTTCCCTACCTTCAATCACCTCCTACCCTCTCCATTTTCCATGGATCTACCAAGTTATCTGGGGCAAGAAAATTGTTTCACTAGGTCTTTCTATGGGATCTGCCCCTCTAGTATTTGGTTAGAGTCATAATTTGATGACATTTGGAGTTTTGCGGTGAAGAGTTTCTGGGAATTCCTGCCTTCATGCCATCATCTTGGTCAATATTTAAGGTTTTTGGATTTATTTATAAATTGTTTATGGCATAGAGTCATCGGTTTTTGGTAAAAGCCCTGTATGTGTCAAAAAAATTAGTATCCTCTCTAAAATGTATTTTAATTGAATTCTGGTTTCTTCTCTTATGATTCTATGGAGTCTATTGACCTGTACCTTGACATCTGTTTTCATTGCTGCTAAGAAATTTTCTTCTATGATTTTCTGTTATGTAGTTTCCATATTCTTTTTTTTTTGTTAATGAATTTCTTCATCACAGATAATTCTCAGGATGTTTCACTGGGGTCTGTCTTCTAGCTGTTATCATGATCACAAAAATCCAAATCTTTCAGTCTTATATTTAAATTTTTGCTACATTGTTACTTATTCTTTAACTATTGAAATTTCCTGTTGTATAAACCATTTTATTCTTCAGAGTATCCATTGATTTTTAGGGGTTTTCCATCAACTATTCCAAACTGTTTGGACTCATTTTCATCTTTTCCCCCCTTTCATTAATTTTACCTGCATAATTTAAAATACCAGACCTTCCATCATTTCTGTTCTTTAACTTGCCAGCCATGCAGGATTCTTTCAGACAATCCATTTGCTTCTGGATATCTTGTAATGTTTTCTTTTCAAGTTTACTTTTTAGTAATCTATTTTATAATGTCATTTTTAACTTTTTATTTTTATTCCTTATTCATTTCTTCATTTGCTCTTTTCATTATTCTTTCAGGTATTGTTTTTGATGATATCATTTTTCTCTCCTCTTTGTATTTGTTATTGTTTCTGTACCTCATTTGGGGCACTCCAAGATGATGAAGGGGAGCTGGATTTAACCATAGCCTGCTACATTTGGAGGGTGCATTTTAATTTTGATTGTAAGACAAATTTGTAAATCTAGAAAGACATTTGACTTTTAATAAAACTGTTTAGTATTTACTATTTAAAAATGTTTTAATTATAAATCTTTATAAAATGGAAGGAAGGAGAAATGATATTGGAAGGTAGTATATAAGGACCAATGTACAAGATATCAAAAGGAGGAGGAGAAGCAAAGCTGTAGAGGAAAAAAATTAGACCTTGTTGATTCCAGAAAAGATGACCAAGAGAACATCAACAACTATATGCCACTCCATATGCCAACTCATTCATCTGTACAAAATCTTCATGAGAGTTATCTGCACATGAATCGAGGGTATTCCAGAAATGGATGTTAGTAGAGAACAATCACACTTTTGCAAATGATATTCAGTGATACCTTCTCACAAGAGAAATAAAGATGTAACAAATATAAGATCCTATTCTGCTCTTATTGCCTGTTGATGATGAACCATTATGAAACTCAATAAAACAAAATATTACATTATAAGCTCTTTTACCACAATACATCTCTCATTCATACAGCCAGATTCCTTAAGATTCTTTGGAAAATAAAATAAAAACTAAATTAATCCTTTTCTATGACCTTCTGACAATAAACATTAGGTGGGACCTAAAACAGGTCAAAATATTTCCCACTATAATGGAAGAATTCTGAAGCATAGCATTCAAGTCAAGGAAGGAAACTGGAAATTCCTGTACATGAAGATTCCCTGTGAAGGCTCCTATTTGTATCTGTTGCATCAAGCCCCAGGACATTTTAGAGTTTCCCAGAAGAGAACTGCAATTATTCAAAAGACCATTGAGGGAGCTGATCCTTCTGAAGATGTTGCAAGGGTGGGGAGGGGTGGTCGCATGAAGAGTTAATCAGATGGCAAGCATGTGGTGTCAATGGAGAAGAATGACTAAGGAGGGGTGAGGGGTGGATTCAATGATGATGAAAGATTCCTAAATATACCATGCTCAAAAGTCCTCCCCTCCCTTTCTTGTTGTTGCAATCTCAGGAACTTAGCATCCTTGCCTGTGAAGTGCCATATCCTATCGGACTAAGCCCTCTAGCATTTTCTGGATGACCATAATGGACCAGTCTCTGTATGAGGTACAAGGGAGACTACAAAAATTAGATACAGAAGATACCTTCCCTTAAGGACACTTATAATTTAAAGGGGGAATGGAAGAGTCTATTGGAAGACAACCTTTAAACTATGACCAGGATGCACCGCTAATCTACAGAATAAGGTATAGGAAGTCATTCCCAGGGAGTGGAAGGCATTACCATCCAGGGGCCCCTGGGCAGTCCTCCTACTTCAGGAAGAAGAGACCTGAGCAGAAACATGAAGATAATCTGAAAATTTCTTGGCACTTTCATCACCATCATGTCGACCAAGCTAGCCACTCTCCTATACTGCCCTATGAAGACTTGTCAGTTCACTTACAATTTGGATTTTGGGGAGTGGGGGCAGTAATTACTTTCTGCTTTTGAAAAATGAGCCCTAAACATCCTGGGAGGGGAGAAGATAGTGCTGGTTACAGGAGAAAGTCTTCTCTCTTGGCTGCTCTGTGGACTGTGAAGGAGGCAAACAGGAAGATGTCAGTTGAAGGACAGGGGATAACTGTCACCTTGAGATTCTTTACCTATTGTATTTTTCTGCAGATCAAATTCTTTTCTGAAAGTTAGCAAGAAAGCATCTTGGAATTAGATATTTCAGGTAAATATGAAAACTGATTTCCAGGGGTGGCTAGGTGGGGCAGTGCATAGTCCACCAGCCCTAGAGTCAGGAGGACCTGAGTTCCAATCCGGCCTCAGACACATAATTACCTAGCCATGTGGCCTTGGGCAAGCCACTTAACCCCATTGCCTTGCATAAAAATAGCTTATTTGACCATCTCTTTTCCAGGAAAGCTAGGATTAGCAATATCATATGGTTATCCACAAAGATACAATGGAGTAACTCAGAATTTGAACCATGGGGGCATCCTTGGAAGGAATCCCAATGGAAAACCAAGAAAGACATTGATCTGCTTCCTATAGAGTCAAAGGTTGCTGCTGCCTCTGCCACTGCTAATGGATGCAGGGGCCTGTTGGGCATTTGGGACAGGTCAGATTGGCCCTCCTTTGGAACAAACTCTTACTTCACTGAGACCCTAGACATTGCTAATTGCTTGAGAGACACATCTTTTCTGTCACCAACAGTAAAATCAACCAATGATTTCCTCCTCCTTTTCCTCACTTTGTTAGATGATCTGATTAAAAGATCTCCTTTTGACAGATCTGGGGCATGGTGAGCAATACAGAAATATGCTGCATGTCTCAGTAAGTGTAAATGGGGAGGATGGTTAATGAAACTCTTCCTCTTGAACCCTGACAATTGAGGACAAATAAGAGAAATGAACTTCCTGCCCAGCAGGGGGTCTAACTGGAAAGAGTCATACTACAGGCTTAACACAGACTCCCTGGGCAGTGACTGGGAAGTGGGCATTTCCTGGGCAGATGACCTGGCAGAGCAAAAGCCTGTGTTTTAACCCTCAGAGTGCATCACACTGTGGAAAAGTAAAGAGCAGCCTGGTTTGGGGAAAGGGGAAAGCCCTCTCAGTCCATCTTACCAGAGATTTGGGAATTCTTCCAAAGGAGGATGAGGTTGGGAGCTTGAGGATGACAAACTCTCTGTATTACTCTTATCAAGGGCAAACTTTAATAACATATATTCAGACTTAAATTAGATTTTCCTTTGGTTTCATTTTCCTAACAGTCCTCTGTTTTGTAGATTAGACTATTTCACCAGAAAAGAAATGAATTTGTGGGGTTTTTTCTGTTTAACCTTAGGTTATTTTTAAAGCCTCCTCCTCATCCAGGCATAGTGATTTTAGAGGTAGGAAATCAGACCTATTCTTCACTATGTGTGAGTGTGTGTGTGTGTGTGGGGGGGGTGAGTAGGCACCAATCACTGAGAGAAATCTGAAAAGGAGGTTTTTATGTTCAAGGTACTGTAAAACCTGGATCCTGACAAGCCCAGATAGGAGGACTCCAGGCCTCCTCCCTCCCCAATCACCTCCTGGCCTTTTATTCCCTTGAAGCCTAGAGATGACTTCCAAAGTTTAGAGAGGAATACCAGCTTTTTCTGGATCAGATTTCCTGGAAGAAAATCTGCCTTCCTCTGATATACTTCTTGGTGACCTGTTTGTACAAAGGTCCAACTCTTCCTGGACAAATCTTCAAAAAATTATCCTAATTCAGGGAAGGATCTGCAGGTTTAGAGGTAAGCAACCAAATCAGAATTATTACCTAAGGGCTTTCTCCACTAGGAAATTTATAGGCTGATTTTGAACAAGGTGACACAGGCCCTTACCAGTCAACCTGGACAACTAGTGGCCCCAGATGGCTTCCTAGAGACATCCAGAAAGAAGACTACATGGCTAGCTCTTTGGGTGAACTTGACTTTTATTATAGCTTCAAACAAAGGTGGTTTTGATCCCCACCCTTTGTGGCTGCTCCTTCCCGTGGGCAAAGATGGTTTCCCTGAGGTGTTATTTAAGAAGACTCCAGTGAACATTCCTTTGGGATAGTTAAGTGCTAGACACATCTTCCCAAAGGAGGCCCTGATCTATAGGCCACTGGGAGATATAATTCTGGTGAAGCAGAAGTGCCCCAAACACAAGGATTCAAACAGAAAAGAACCTCAGCCACTGCTGTCCTGTGGACGTTTGTTGAGATATCGGGGGTACATCAGCATCACTCATTATCATACATATCAGTAATAGGATCTCTTTTATTCAGCTCATCAAATAAGGTAGTGGAAAGGTCTCAGATTATGTGTTTGTGTCTTTTTATTTGTGAAAGATAAGCTCTGGTTCGAAAGCAATCCTTACAACAAAGTGAGGGACTCCAAGTTTGTTGTGCTTACCTGATCAGACCTGCTGAAAGTCCCAACAGCCCTGCATCCATGTCATCATCATCCTCTTCTTCATCTTCATCATTCCCTAATACCACAGAGGTGGGGACCTAGTCACACAAAGAAAACCAGTCTATGTCAGGTTTACACTGGGATTCCTTCTGTTTTGTCCATACCAGACACACTCTCATTCAGATTACTGTATCTTTGAGGAGAACCAGATGTCATTGCCAACATCACAATGCTGTGGAAACACACACATGACCAAGTCAGGTTTTCCATAAATCCCAGATTATTCTGACATGCTTGAGCCCAGCACCTTTTCTTTTATGGGGAGACTTTTTTTTCAGAACAGTAGAATGAGAAGACATTCCTGAGAGCCATGCTGTCCCCTACTCTCCACTTCCACTCAACCACAGGCCATGGTGGGGGAGGAAGAGAGGGCTTTCCTGCACGTTCTTCAGCTCTCCCAGAAAATTTATTGATCAGCCTGTCAGAGAATGTAATTGTGGTCCTCACCCATGTTGCAAGGGCACAGGTTAGGCACTCTAAGGGGGCATGGTTGGAGAGTGGTAAAACGGGTTGTGAGAAAGGAGAAAGATGCAGGGTCATAACCTGATTTCCTTTAAATCTCAAGTCAAGAACTAACTTCAGAAATGCAGAGTGCAGCCCAAGTGCTCCAGGACACTGGTACCTTCTTCCCTCTGAGATGGCCTTGAGCAGGTCACCACCTAGTTTTTTAACAGATACCTTTATATTGGGAGCCCCCCTTAGATCAGGGATTTGTAAGAAATAGTACCTCAAAGTCAAGGATGACTGTGTGGAAGCTTCCATCATACTTACTGCCTCTAGCCATGCCCTTACTTTGCCCTGCTGCCCTTCCACTTTGTGCCCCAGGGACCTCAACTCTTCCCCACCCATACACACAGTCCTGTGCAGGTCTCTTGGGTCTATGTAGATTCTCTCCTCTACTCCCACCCCTTTTTCAGGGATAGAAAGTTGAGGATCAGGAATTTGCACCGGCTTAAATATCTGCCCTTCTACTTACCCTCCTGCCAGGTTTGATTTAGTCATTTCAGTTGTGTCTGACTTTCAGGACTTTATTTAGGGATTTCTTGGTAAATATCCTGAAGTGGTTGGCCATTTCCTTCTCCATCTCCTACAAGTGTGGAAACTGAAGCAAACAGGGCACCGTGACTTCCCCAGTGTTTCATATCTAGTCAGAGTCTGAGATCAGATTTGAACTCAGGAAGAGGAGTCTTCCTGATTCCAGGCCTGGTGCTCCATTCGATGCTCAAAGTAGCTACCCTATTCTCCTTCCAGACACTATATTTATTCTTTAGGTACACCTAGGACCTACTTGTCCCCACCCCAAGGAGAAAGATTAAAACAGGAGCCAGGCTGAGTAGAATGGAATAAGGAGGAGTCATTTTCTCCATCCTGAAAGGGAACTTCCAACCCAGAAGAGGGCCTGACCAGAAAGAGACACACTCCAGGCTTAACAGGGAGGTGAACAATTTCTGGTCAGATGACCTGGCTGAGCCTTCATCAGGGACTAGAATATATGTTCAGCTCTTCAGGATCTTAAGAGGTGTGAACAGGTGATGACCATGTCCCATGCAATGTGCAGTCAGATATTTTCAGACTTAACTGATGCATCCTTTCCTTTTCAGTTCACACATTTCCTTCAAATCCTTTCTGCTGTCATTTTATTAAACATCATAGAAGGAAGGGAAGTAAAAGTATTTGAAGTCAGCCTAGTGGATGTTCCTTTCAACAGCCACTAGAATCAGGAATAGATCATTTAAAAATCAGTCATAATTCCCCTCCTAGTCAGCCTTACTTCTGACTGCCATCTCCTCACTGATGTCCAATATGAATAGCAAGTCAGACCAATTAGGTGATACTAGGGCCGGTGACATTTACTGGGAGGGAGATTCAGAATTGCCCCCAACTGCAAATTTTACTTCCAGATGAGCCCTACTACTCCTCATCTGAATAAATTACTCCTGTGAAAGGAGTTCTACCCTCCCTACCAACTGCTACCCACAGGACAGAGAAGAAGCCAACCTAGCTGAAGTAGGAAGGCCCCCTGGGGGGAGACAGGAGTAAGGATATGGCAAGAGGCTCAAATGACCAACACCGCATTGAACCACCATCATCCCTCTGGTGCTGATCTAGACAGTCCAAGACTTGGGGAGGAGCAGCCCAGGTTCCCCAAACATCACTGTTGGGAGAATCCCTGTGGAGAATTAGTCTTTTTGAGACACAGGCACAGCTGCTGAAGACCTAGAAAAGTAAGTTCTGACCCCCAAAGATCTGGACAAAGTAAATGGGTGAATCTCAAAAATAAGATTTTCTCGGTAGTAATCACATTAAAGAAGCATCAACGCCTGTTTTTCTGCTGTATGCTAAGGATCGTGGGACCTCTAAGATGCATTGTAGTAAATCCCTTCCCGAAATGTTGCCTCCCCAATAAGGATTTAAGATCTCTGAGAGGAAACATAGTCTTGCATTTGTAACCCAATGCTTTCCACAGTGCTTTGCCAATAGAATCAGCTGCGTAAATGCTTATTCAGCCTTTCATTCAATAAAGCCACAAACTTGGATACATTTCATTCACTTTATTTGATGTTCTAAGTGAAAACAAGCCATGTTACACGTCTGTAGGATGATGAATGGATGGAAATGCATACTTCCCTTGTCTCAGCAAGGACCTTAAGCATGATAGTGGTTGCAGTTCTTTGCATCTTGAAGCTCCATGTTTGGGGAAAACTGCTTCAGTAACCTGTGTGGATCACAGCTTCCTTTTGAAAAGTTTTGGTGAAAACCAAGCCCCTCAAAAGTAATGGATTCTAGAGCTCTCATGATAAGTGTCTCTGTGAACCTCTTATTTGGAGTAACCAAAAACAGAGCATTGGCATCTTCTCTTTGGAGGTTGTAATAGGATCACAACTCTTCCAGACACCTTCATGGGTTTTTCTGGAAAGTCATATATCCCCACTGTGTGGCAAAGCAAACTATCTGGGGACTTTGAACCTATTGTTCTGGATCAGCCTTCCAATTACTTGTACAAGAAAGCCTTTTGGCAATAATGCTGGGTCAGTGGTCTGCTTATGTACAGACTTGCATTCTACTGGATTGAGTAATAGTCCTCAAAGATGGACAAGGTAGAATAGGACAAGTGTCCAAGTTAGACACAGAGAAGCAAAGCAGAGGCAGGTAGATGTTTATCCGGGGTTTTTGATCAAGAACAATCTGATGTCAAAGCCATCTCTAGGTCCTCGGTCTTCCA
Source organism: Macrotis lagotis (assembly GCF_037893015.1). Taxonomy (NCBI): domain Eukaryota; kingdom Metazoa; phylum Chordata; class Mammalia; order Peramelemorphia; family Peramelidae; genus Macrotis; species Macrotis lagotis. The sequence goes on along the minus strand of NW_027422152.1, from coordinate 93,286 downwards.
AGAAACACAAGGTCCTCAGAGGGTAGAGTTTGCAACCCTCATTTTGGTGCCTGTCAGTATCTGAGTTCAGTTTATAAGCTTAGCCTCCAGTCGACTCTCTAGATGTCTATGAAAAAGTGAACCTTTGGTAAGTAGACCAAACAAACACTTGTAAAGTGTCGAGGATAAAAGAAGTTAGACCAATGTAAACAAAAGTATAAGAAGTCATCTATCCCATGGCAGCAGGGGTTTGCCAAGGGTCAATTATGTTAGGTCTGATATTTGGGTTTCACAGTGTCCAGTCGTTGAACGCACCTCAACTCCAGCCTCTGTTGGACATTGGGAGCAAATAACCTCCTCAATAAAACACCTCACGATGATGAAATGGCGAAAGAATGAGAGTGGCCTTAAGGAAGAAGTTATATCATTGAGTTTTCATTTCATAGATCCATCTTTGACATTTTTCTTGGGTGGGGGAGGGCATGACTTATTTATAGTTTATTTTTTTCTCTAAGATGGAAACTCCAAGAAATTTCTTTGTCAACATTCTATGTTCCTCTTACAGCCAGGAGGAGGAATTTTCAGGTACATGAATGACACGAAAGGGAAAGAAAATATTATTTATGTTCGAATACTTTGCCAAACATTGCCTTTGATCATTGTTTTCCAAAGAACATTGTCATCCCTTTTCCCCTGACTTCTATGCCATTTGTTAGGGGTTACTGGAGTCTTTGGTGAGTACAATGAAAAGACTAAGCTTTTACCAAATTAGGTCTTTCTTCTGTTCTTCCAGAAAGTGTGTTCTAAGGACTGCTGGACAGATAGGTAACTGCCCAGATGTCCCCACCCCCGAGATCCCAATCCTAATTCATTCTGGCCCTCCTCCATGTCCATGAATAGAGCAGTGTTCTAAACAAAGTAGCAAAGATGGTCTCAAATAATGTGTTTTCCTGATTCCTGATCTCTGTCTCTGTCTCTCTCCCCCTTGTCTCCTCAAAAGTCCCTGGTTAAAGAGGAAGCAGGACAGTAAATGCAGAGAAACATTTTCTGGGCAGCATGAGCTGGGAAACCCTTCTTACTCCATCCCTGGGGAGTCCTGGACTTTGCAGATATGGGGAGAGCAGAGGTGGATGGCAATCCCTAGCTCCTACCCTGTCTTCATACCCATATTTGCTAATTGTCTGGCAGACTCAAAATACGAAGAGACGCACTGGCTTCTGTAAATAAACATGGAATTGAAGGAACACAGGATAAGACCATGGATTAAGGATTTTCATTTTCCCTAACCAACAGCTATGGGGCCACACGAATAAGGGGCAGTTGATCCAAAGGTGCAGAAGTAATACGTATCTGGGGGACTGAACATATATAAAAAAAGATGAAATGGAAAAAAATAGCAAATAGCATAAGTGCAGGGCCTATGGATATTCTGCTACCCTACAAAGTGGCAACAGGCTACATGACCAGGGGGCATATAGTCCAAAAGCTCCAACCCTCACCAGCCCCCAGCAGACCCTTTGCTGAGGACAACTCCTGGTCCATCTCCTTGTATATCTACCTGCAGGTGGCTCAGCAGATCCAAGACTGATAACTGTACTTTGGGGATTGGTGAAGGGTGATGCCTTGGACCACCTTATGGCCTAATAATAGTGGAGGTGAACAGAGCCCTCCCTACCCCCTCAGTCTTGTGGAAGAGTTCTCAGGCAGTCTCGCCCAATGGCCCTCAGACCATCTCCAAGCCAAGCTCTGAGGCCTTTCTAGAGGGTTCTGCAATTGTGGTTTTCCAGGAGAATTTGGAGAAATCATACTTCAGAGAAAGACTAGAAAGGAAGTTTTTGTGTTTGTGTGTGTGTGTGTGTGTGTGTGTGTGTGTGTGTTTGTGAAGCCAGGATAATCTGGGCTCCAAATGAACTTGACTTGAACATCTGTGCTCCCATAGGCATAGGATGAGAATGGAACTGGTGATGCTCAGAAGTACATGGGCCAGAGAAGAGTTTGTTCTGTGTCATTGATGCAGAATAGAAAGACTCTGTGGGTAAACAGTATCCAGGGGCAAAGTCTAAATTGTGTCAGCAGATGGAGGGAGGGCGGAGCTGAGGAAATGATAGTGGTGGTGATGATAAGGCAGGAAGGTTTGGGAATTTTAACAGGAGAATGTAGACTTCTCTCTAGTAACAAATTCTTCCTTCCTTTTTTTGACACCATTTACGTTGGAGATTCCTCTTCACATTGCCTTGATATCCATGTCCTGTTCTTTTTTCCTGTTCCATTCTTCTTTTCTGCCCTAAAGATACACTTTTGGGATCAGTAAAAATTAGCCATGTCTAAGATCCTCCTATGAAAATCTCTACAAATTCAGACTTCTTGTGATAGTTTTTGATACTCCCTGCCTTGAATCTGCTTTGGCGCTTTGTGGTTGTTATTCCTGTGTTTTTGTCAAGTCAAGTTAGGCAATGTGAAAATCAAAGCAAACCTGGGGAGGGCCAGGTAGTGCAGTGGACAATGCAGCAGCCCTGGAGTCAGGAAGACCTGAGTTTAAATCTGGCCTCAGACACGTAAAAATTAATTAGCTGTGTGACCTAGGGCATGTCACTTAATCCCACTGCCTTGCAAAAAAATTAAAAATCCCCCAAAGAAAATCTGGTTCAAGGTTTCCACACTTTCTCAAAAAATCAGAGAACACCTCCCGCTGTCATTTTGTCATCCTAGGGATTTATTTCCTCTAGATTCCTCCTGTCTTTCCAGTTTGAACCATATCAGATATTCTATTCGAAAAACATTTTACCTGTGATCCAATATGCATACCACCTGCCAGAAGTTCTGTAGATAAATATCTATTCTTCAGAACTTGAGAAGCTCTGTGGCCCTGATGCTGTGACTACCTGAAACTAGACTGCACTTGGGGTATCAATTTCCCTTTCTTTCCAAGGCTTTCATTTTTGAGGGTTCAGTTCTTTTGTTCCTTTTCCATCTGGGTTCATGCTTGGTTGGTAGGATTCATTAGAACCAAGAAATATTTTCAGTGAATCATAAGAAATGCTTTATATTGATGTTTGAGGTACATGGACATTATTCCATAATTTTATTTCTTCTTGGACAGAGATCTCCTTTTATCTGTGATTTATTCTGCGCCATTAGCAATTCTTGTTGTGAGAGCCTATTGACCAGGAAATGGTTGAATGCGGAAATCATGTTAAGAACTAGCATATTTTCACATGTAATGCAATGAAGGGTCATCTTCCATGTCTTGGATAAATACTTTCATGTATCTTCTTTTTGTTGGTGATGTCAGAGATTCTATTTCTCATTGATTGCTCAATAATTCAGGCCATTCAAGTATGGCTCTTGATTTGCTGGAATAAAATGGAATAGTCTTGATATGGGATACAGTCTATGGAGAGGTTATCCTTTTCTCTGAAATCTATTAAATAGACCCCCTGCAGCAAAAAGGTCAGTGTTGCCTGTATTGATTTTTTTATGTACACTTATCTTCACCCATGTTACTTTTGAAAGTAATGGATCTCTCAGACTTTATGTATTTTTTCTCTTGAGACTGGTTGTGTAGGGATTTTAAGGACCTGGAACTTGCATCCATAATTGGACCCCCTACTCTGAACACTTTTTCATGTGTATTGTATATGTGGAATATTTCTCTTCACTCTGTCTTGGTGTCCATTTCCTGTTCTTTTGGCCTGTTCCTGTCTTCCTCTCAGCCCTAAAGATAAATTTCTTGGGTCAGTTAAAATTGTCCAAATCAAAGATCTGCCTTTCAAATTCTCTGCAAATTCACAGTGTGGTTAATACTTTTTGATGCTATCTTTGTTGAATCTGCTTTGTTGCCTAGTAGTTGTGATACTGTTTGTCATTGAAACATGGGCAATGTGAAAATCAAAGCAAAATCTGCCTAAGGATTACCCAGATCTCATCAACAAGCCAGAGAAGCCCCCCTACTGTGAATTCATCCTCATTGGAGGACATTTCCTTCAGATTCCTCCTTTCTGTCCAGGTTCAACCATATCAGATCTTCTATTGAAATACCATCTTACATCTGATCCAATATACATGCCACACACAAAAGAGACTGTACAGAAATTTCCTCTGCTCAGGACTTGAGAAGCTTTATGGCCCTCAAGCTGTGAGGACCTGACTGAAGATTCCATTTGTGGTGTCAATTTTCCCTTCTTTCCAAGTCTTCCTTTTTTGGGGATTTGGTCCTATTGTTCCTTTTCATTCTAGATTCATGCTCGGTTTTTAGGATAATTGAGAACCAAGGAATAGGATCAGTGTTTCATAACCCATGTATCATATTGATGTTCTAGCTACAATCACATTACTCCTTTTATTTACCAATGGCATTATTTAGGATAATTACCAATTTTGTGAGAAATTCTCAACCATGTATGGGTAGAATGTTGTGGAGAAATACCATGAAGACGTCCCATGAAGGGGAGGCCTTCCTGTCTTAGATTAAAACTTTCTTATTTCCTTTTTAATGTTGATGTTATTGTAGATTATACCTCCCATTACTTGGATGGTCCTGTCTTCATCCACTATGAGAAAGCCTCATTGACATACTACCAACATCACCTCAGCTCCTAGTTTGTTAGAGGTTCCACCTCTGCTTTAGATTGTGGCCCACCTGAGGGCAGGAACAAGCTCTTCTGTTTGTCTTGGGCTCTCTAGCTTGGACAGACAGTGGTCCATCATGGAAGCCCAGGCCCAGATGGAGGCTTAATTTCTTGCAGACTATGGCACCTCCCTTTGAAGGTTGAGAGGTTCTGGCATGGCAGGCCCAGGAGGAAGGATAGAAGGGGACCTGGGTGGATTCTGGTTACCATCTCTGCCAACTACCTCCTAAGATATTCAGATCTTCTGACTCTGCACCCCCAAACACCATGTCCCTTGGCCTCCTCTAGCATCTGCACTGACCTCCACTGCCGCACAACTGATGCTGCTCCAAGGAAGACCAACATCTCACTGTACCAGCATCCCATCATCTCTCTTCTGCTGCCAACCTCCCCACTTTTGCCCCATTCACATTGCTGTCAACCTCTCGACATCTGTGCTCATGGACATGGAGTGGCGACATGGAGCTATCTACTCAATCACAGAAATATCAAAGTATTCCCCAAATTCCTGATTGAATAAATGAAAGAGTAGAAAATCATCCAGAAATCTTTCAGGGTTGAAGGAACAGCCATTCCTTCATGGCTTCAGTTCAGGGGTCTGGACATTGGGTTAGGGTATACCCAGGATAAGTCCAAGTTACTCTAGAGATCAGCTAGAAGTTCAAGGTCTCTTATGCCCTCTTTGCCTCAGGGGTTCCCTGCCAAGCTCTGGACACCCTGGGGTCTCTGACGATACCCCCTTACTCCCCAGGAATGGGAAGATGTCAGAGACCTTGCTTAAAACATGAACCTGGTCCATTCTCAGCCCTTACCCTTCTCTTTAGTCAGAGGCTTTAGTTCAAACAATATTAACACAGAGTCCCTGGGGCCCAGTTGGCATCACCCCAAGGACAAGAGCCAGGTTATACAGGGTGACCTGAGGAGGGGCTTTTATTCCATAAGGGATGGCAATATCCTGCACAGCAGTGGGTCTGCCAGAAAGGAGACATAGGCTCCATGAGCAGAGATGGAGAATGCAGAGGGGGATTGGGGAGGTGGGGGCATCCTGGACAGATGGCCTGGTGAGCTCAGCCAGACCTTGTACCCCCAGGACCTGTTATACTTTATGAAGAATGGAAGAGGGGCCCCCACAGGTGACATGAGAAATCATGAGAGGAAAGAGTAGAGCTCAGTGCTGTGGGGATGACAACTCCCTCAAAACCATGTTCATCAAGGCAAAGTCTGAGCAGATAGAATTAAACTGAAATTGTCTTTCCTTTTTGTTTATGTGAATTCCCTAGAATCCTCTGTCTGCTGAGGTTTTTGTATGACATTATCAAGAAGATAAATGAAATTTGTTGGTGTCTGTTTGAGATTTAAAATATTAGTGTTAAAAAATACCACATTTTTTATCCCCAAAGACATCAAAGGTGAATAATTTTTAAGCCTCATTCTTGCACCTGATACTATAGGCAATGATGACATGAGTTTTAATGAGTTCAGAGAAGAACAAGAATGTGCAGGGCAGGGTAAGCTGGGAAGTCCTTCCTCAATCATCCCTGAAGACTCCAGGGTTGAATGTCTCTGCAGGAATTTTTAGAGTATAGGTGGATGGCAATCCGTAGCTCCTGCCCCTCTCTTCAGGAGCAGAAGTAATAACTGTCTGGTGGACTCAGCATATGAAGAGACACACTGGCTCCTGAAAATCAACATGAAATGGAAAGGACACAGAATAATACCAGGGACTGTGGACATTCTGCTGCTCTAACCAACAGCTATGCGGCTACATGCAAAAGAGGGTCATTGGCTCAAAAGTTCTGCCCCTCACTACCCCTCACTTATGATGCTGACAACAGTAACTCACACTGGAGGCTCCTATCTTTATACATCACCTTTACACATGGCTCAGCAGGTCCAGGACTAGTCATTGTAATTTGGGCAATGACATGGAGCAATCTACAGCTCTGGGGTGATGGAGGTGACCAGAGCTCTCTCCAGAATCTCACTCTAGGGCCAGGAATCTCAGGAAGAGTCTGGACCCCTGGCCCTGAGACAGTCTCCATTTTCAACTCTGATGCGTTTCTCTGGGCTTCTGCAATCACAGCCTCCCAGTAGGAATTGGGAAAACATTCCTGAGAGAACAGCCAGTAAGGAGACATTGTGCACAGGGATGACAGGATAACTGTGGCTCCTTGTGAGTAATCCCTTGACCATCTCTGCTCCCACAGGGAAGGGAAAGGAATGATACCTAGTGAAGCATAGAGGTACAGTGGACCAGAGAAGAGCTTGCCCTGTGTCAGTGATAGATAATAGGACTCCCAAGGCAAACAGGGTTCAGGGACTGGTCTAACTTCTGGCAGTATGCAGAGAGAGGTGAGAACTCAGGAGACTCTGGTGCTGGTGCTGGTGATAAAGGCAAGTTTTAGGAATTTTAGTAGGACAAATCAGACCTCTCTTCATTAAGAAATTCTCACTTTTCAATATTCAGTATTAATTGTGTCAGAGGCAAGTTCTCTCACCAACAGCATAGATCCAGGGAATTATTACACTGCTTTAATTCATTTTTCAATGATGTGATGGGGCCTCATTACATATATGATTTTGTGGAGGGTAGAATACTAGACTTATCTTTCAAAAGAACTGAGTTTAAATCTGGTTTCCAACTTAGTAGCTATCTAACCCTGCACAATTCACTTAATCTGAGGTCAGCGTGTGCGTCTAGTCCTGTCAGACCCCCTACTGGTCAAGAAGCTCCCTTCCTGATGGAGACGGAAACCTCTTAGACCACCCTCCTCCCTGCCCAGGCTGGGCCTAGGTTGGCTTCTTTTTCTTGGGATGGCAGTAACCAGGCCGTAAGGATTCTTTGTTTAGTTATTTTTTCATGAATAAATTAATAAAGATCCATAAATCAAAATCAAATGCCTAAAGCCTCTCTTCAGACTGTTATGACTCCTCGATGTTGTCACAGAGTTTTATAATGTTAGGCCCAATGTTACATAGGGGTCAGACCCCAGTGAAAAGGAAAATTTAGAGAGGAAGTCACTATCCAGGAGCATTATCCACCTCGACAGGGACAGCCCAGACGTCAACACTGCAATACCCTACCCTCTGGACTCCCTGACCTCATGAAGTATCAATCCCAAAGGATGCCTTACTTATTTTTCTCCTCTTTTGAGAGAAGTGGTACAAGATCAGAAACTCAGCATGAAGAGTACCCATCCTCTTCTGAGACTCTCATTCACACGTTTGGGTACAGGCTCTAACTCCTGCTGGGCCTTCTTGGGGGTTTGTATCCTAATCCAGGGAACCTGTAATCCAGTAGCTAGAATGATTTTCAGAAGTCTTTGTCTTCAAGGTGTTTTGTAGGCAGATAGAGTAAAAAGGTGGTCCCTGTCCCCAGGCCTATGGCTTGACCAGACAGTGGGCACAGGTGGTTTCCATGAGAGACCCCTGAAGAGGACTCCATATGACCTTCCCTTGGAGAGAGGTTCAATCCCATCAGATCTTCAGAAAGGATTTTGTGGGTGCTCTAACCAGTGGAAAACCATGACTTCCCCAAGGCAACCATGAAGAAGGCTCCAGCAAACATCTGTTTGAGGCAGCTCTGTGGTCACCACTCCTTCCTAAAGGAGGTGCTGATCCTGGGGTTAACACCAATAGCCATTAAGGTGAGGCAGAGTTGCCCCAAATGCTAGGAGTAAAGGGGATAGGAACCTCAGTTACTATCTTCATTGGTGTACTTGTTCAGAAAACTCAAGACTGCATCTGTATTACCTAGCATCTCTGTAATAGGAGCCTCATTTTTATGATCATCCAGTAAAATGTTTGAAAGGACTCAGAGACTGTGTGTTTGTGTCTTTAATGCTTTAGGACATACATAAGACCGGCCTCTAAAGTGATTCTTAATGTTTAGAATCTCAGTAATATGATAGCTTGTTCCAAGGGAGGGGCTTGATGAATTCTACCTTGTCTCCAAAACCACAATTTCCTCCTCCTCCTCATCCTCTAATACTACACCAGGAGGACCAGTGTCTACATCATCTTTCCTTTGGATTACTTGTGGTATTGTGCACCTGGTCCAAACTTACATTTGATTCCCTTTGTCTTTGAGGACAACTAGATGTCATTGCTATCCCATCCTTTTGGGAACAGAGATGTTCAGATCAGGGTTCAGAGAGACCCCAGTTTATCCTGACATGCCCCAGTACAAGCACTTTCTTTCTGACCTATTTTCTGATGGTGATGATGATAACACTCAAATCTACTGTGAAGACAGTCTTGATGTTACTTTCACCTCATCCCCCACCTCTAGTCCTTCTAAGAATTTGTCTAATCTATTACCTTCAATTTTTTGAAAAGAGTTGTCTTCTGTTCTACATAGTTTTCCTATCTCTCATAGTTTATTTTTTTTCCTCAAGGATATGATTTTTCTCTCAACAAACCAAGAATTTGCCTAATATATGAATGAGATGAAAGAATTTTCCCTTTCCTCAAACTAGTTCCTTCTTCTACTGTTCCAGAAGTTGAAACCAGTTCTAGGGCTAGAAGGGCAAGGCTAAGCTCGGTCCGATTTGTGACCAAGGAATTGCCCCCTTCCCAAATCCTTTCCTTATTCTCCACCTCTCATCAGATGGTCTTTTTCCAAATGGGAGTGGGTCAGGTTCCAGGGAGATACCCCGCTGTGCTGAACCCTGACCCCCTCCCCATGGAGAAAATGGCCCACTGTGGGCCCACCCTGCCCATCCTGCTTCAATTCTTTCCCTTGTTCATGGAATAGTGGCAGATGCTTCTCCAGGACACTTTGATTTATTTTGTTTTAATGCAACCTATAGCAGGGGAGTAAGGGGAAGGGCAGAGCTTTCATCAGAAGCAGAGGCCTGATCTCATATTTCTCTGCCTAGGATGGATGTGGGGCACCATCAGGAAACTCGAGGTTGACAGATGTGAGGGAGGAGGAGCACCTTGAGCCGTTTAGAGAATGTGACACCTTGACCTTGTACCTGATGATTCTTAGAGTGATTTTTTTCCAGGAGATACCCACTGGTCCACATCCAGGCCCCTTGAGTCAAGGAGAGTGGGATGTAAGGTAACCTTCCAGAACTAGTGTTTTCTCTTTACCCCATCCAGTACATAATTGTGGGAAACTTTGCTATTCTCCTTGGGGGGAGGTAGAGTAGGAGACTATGGCAGGTTGGCAGGTAGGACAGTGGAGGTGCCTCTGCCATTCCACATTTGCTTGGAAACACTAAGAGAGAAATTTTCAAGGCAATGAGTCACAGATTTAAGTTCATGGAATTTATGGTAACTTTCATATCCCTTTGTAATTAAACAATTAACAGCAGCACACTCTGGGACCACCAGCTATTTTCCCCCCACCCCACCTTTGCATCTAAGCTGTTTATTTTTTTTTGTAAGAATTTAACAGCACTTAAATTGATAAAAACAAAATCTTTCCTAAAATAATTTTAAATGTTCTTTAAAACCTTGAAATGCTGAATGTATTTAAAATTTAATTAAAAAAATTTCCCATAGTTATTAATTTTAAAATTGGCTATGAATTCAAACAGTTTTAGAAATCCAATGTAAGAAGTAAATCTTTTACTCTCTTAGGAGATTTAGGTGAATCTTTGCTATGTAGATAATGATCTAGAATTTTGATACTACTTATATTAAGGAGAATAAGAAATTTTTTAATGCTCAAAAATAAATTATAATCAACCAGCGATGGCATGGTTAAAATTCAGATTTTGTTTATAAGATGTATCCAATAATGCCCATAAAAGCAATTAAAAGCCATTTCAACCCTGCTATTCAAACAAGTTATTTACTCATATTTGTGTGCATATATACATACACACATACAGTATTCTACATAAACTCAAATACAGACACACACACACAAACACACACACACACACACACACACACACACACACACACACACACACACCCCTACTGTGAAAGACTCAGGCAATAGGAATGGGAGCCAAATGCCTGAAGATCAGTTACTGAATCTGTTCATACACAGTTCACCAAAATTAAAAGAATCAGACAAAACAAGGAATTACTTTTTTTAACCTCTTTCTGAGACAAAAATACAGTGTGATATGACTAATATTTTTTTTTACTGAATTGAAAGGGGCGGCAACAGATAATAAGATCTGAAAGTAAATTAAAATTACATCAAAGGCAACATTTAACAAATTCAGCACAGAAAAAATAAAATCAAGTACAGTGGAATGAAAACTAATACCCAAAGATAAGAGAAGGGTTAAATTTTTTTATGAAAGCAAGGAAGAAAATAAAAGATGAATGGACATGTATTTTCCCTCCATTTTCTGCCCTTGTTTATTTAGGCCTGGTTCAATGTTGGAACTGAGGGACATGGAAATTAAGTGATAAGCTTGCTGAAGAAATGCTGAGTGGTTTTCAACTCATACTCAAAATGTTTATAATTTAGTTCCATACACAAAGATATTGATCTATAACTTAAAATCAACTTTAAAATTTGTCTTACAGATAGTTAAATTAGTAGAAAAAATGTGCCTTGCCATCATTTCCACCCCAAGATCAAATTTAGAAATATATTATGATTTTATTACTAAATATATCAGTCTAAATGAATAAGTCAGCAATATTTCTATAAAGTGTTTAAACAAACACCTCAATACCAGATTCAATCTATAACTGAAGTATTTCTCATTTTATGAAGTTTTATTTTAACTGACATTTAATAGACTTTTCTTATAAATGGTCACATAGTGAATATAACTCAGCCAGTTATGTGTGGAATACACATGCTCAGGGGAAGACTATTTAACTCACTTGTAGCTCACATGCGCTTATCTATAAATACACACACACACACACACACACACATATATTTATATATACACACACACATATACATATAAACACAAACAATTTGTTTTGATGTTTTTTTCCCCAAATTCAAGTCAACAATTTTGTGGCAGAAGGAGGCTGTAAAAACACAATGACTATTTTTAGATGCTACATACTCATGTGAACCAATACATTTACCATACAACTGATCATACGGCAATCTTGACTTCTACCAGAATGAAAGTAGGTCATTTTTCTATCAATGCAAGGTTTAAGAAGACAACTTCATACACAAAGGGTGGTCCTTGATCAACTATGAAAGTAATTAGCTAATAATCAAGTGCTTGAATATAAAAACCCAGACTGAAAAACTAGCAAATTTAATATTCTTTATCTTTCCTGATAAACTTATTCCCTGCACTCTCAACCAGCTAGAAAAATATTCTGTACACCAGAGAATACTGTATCTTCTCTGATGGTGACTTTGGGACACAAGTAGAATCACTTCCTCCTTCAATTTTTCTTTATTCCTCTCCACCCTCTTCCTTCTTCACTTCTGAAAAAAGCTTTCAAACTATTTCCACTATTTAATAAGAGTGGTCCAGGCCAAGTGATTCCATAGTTTTATGAAATGTCTTTCCTTTGTCATGCATGTCTTAAAAAGGTGAAGGAAAAAAAATGAGGCTAAAATATAAAATGAGAAAAAAATTTAAATGGTGAGCAATATGTTTGGCCCAAAGCTTAAGAACATAAGCATACTGATAGCCAGAAATTAAAAACAAAATTAAAAACATTATAATTTTCAAAACCTTTAGCAAACAGAGGATTTCTACAAGATGCAACATATTGGGTACTACATAATTATTTTCCAAAGAACATTTACTTTTAGAAATATTGCTCTTTTAGTTGTTTTTTTTTCCTTTTGGTTGCTGCACAATGAATTTCTTCAGCTGCATAAACCAAGTAACAGAGCATTTTAAATTATTTTCACTTTCTTAGCCTGGTGAAAACTTTTTTCATGAAAACTTTTTACCCTTTCCACAAAAGCAAATGTTCACAGACTACATACATAATCATTCTGGCAACCTAGAAGAGTTCCAACTTCTTCCATTCCAACTTAAGAGTTAGAATGAAAGTATGTCAGACCTTTTAGTCCTTTTCAGGTTAAGATGTTCTTCATTCTTATACTCACTGAAGTCTCCCCCCCCACCTCCCCAGGCAGCTTTAACCAGGTATTTTCAAAAGGAAATATTCAGGGTAAGAGCAACAGATAGAAGTATGTGATGGAATACAAGCAATGGAACATTTGGCAAAGATTCTTAAATGTCAACTTTAAGATCTCTAACATGTTTGGGGAAATGGAAAACATGTTATTTCAACTGAATGCAAACTTGGATAAAATCAGAAGTGACAGGAACACATACTAAAACACACTCCCATACAATCTACATTCTAAAACACAGAGGGAATGAATGCACCAGGATAGGTGAGATTTAAAAAACTTAAGGTTGGGTAAAATCTATGCTAAACATAGAACTAAATTCTGCCATCATATAGGAAATGGCATTTTTAAAAGGTGTTTTTTCCCCCTAATAACAAGAAAAACCTGCCTACAATTTAAAACTACTTATATGCAATTCCTTTTCTTTTACTGCAAAGAAAATAATGTCTTTTATGTCCAAACTACAAAAATAAAACCACAAGACAAATGTAGATGTTGAGAACCTATCTCCAGAATCCAGTAAAATGAATAGAAGGTGGTTTGTGGGTGGCTGTTTTTTTTTTCCTTTTCTTTTTTTTTCCACGTGTTTTACCACACAGGCAGTCTTAGGTTAATATACAAAAGTAAACCCAAAAATACAGCTTTGTTCCCTGTACATTTCTTTTAAAAAGAGGAAAAAGCACACTTGTGTATGTTTCTAAACAGAATAAAGTAAAACAGCACAAAGTTCTCTTTTTTCTGCCAAGTTCATTGTGTCTGGGGCGGGGCGGAAGGGAGAGGGGAAAATCAGTTCATTGAGACAATGTCCAGTATGATGCCAGAGACTGATGCTGTGTCTGTGCCACTTCTATTGGCAACTGCATGGCCATGACTTTCTCGAAGGCTGTTAGGGGAAACAAGACTGCTGTTTCTGCCACTACTGCTTCCATTCCTGGTTGGAAGGGCAGTGCTACCTTCTGCAATTAACTGATCAAGAAACATCTGCGAAGAGGCATATAAAAAAAATGAGTTGAATATAAGAGTTCTAGTTCATCTGAGACAGCTGCTGCTGCAGTGGCAAGAAGGGAAATGTTGTAATGATAAGGAAATAAAGACAAATATTTAATAATTATTCTTCTGCATTATTCAGTTTTTTTTTTCCCAGCAGTAGAGATTTGAAGCAGGAAATTGAAATATACTGAATATCTCTACATGTAAATCCTTGGAAGACAATTGGTACAGTCAAGTGAATTTAGGATGATTTACATCTGGAGACCTTGGTTTCTGAAACCAGAAGAAAAGTAGAAAGAAAATATTAATACTCTTTATTCCAGTGCAGAAAGCAATCAAATATCAAAAAGTGAAATTATAATGCAGATAATTATAGTCCTTTCTCCTTGTGAGGAGACAATCATTGACTAAGGAAATTTTATGAGCTAAAATAATTTGCTACCTATTTGCAAGACAAGAAGCAATACTGGAAAAAGGCAGTAAATAGTAAATAAGAATTACTTTCACTAAACTTAAACACAAGTGAAACAACAATTTTGAAGTATTGTCCTTTAAAAATGAGGGTTGCTGGCGCAGTGGATAGAGCACCAATCCTGGAGTCAGGAGTACCTGAGTTCAAATCCTTCCTCAGACACTCAATTACCTAGCTGTATGGCCTTAGGCAGGCTGCTTAACCCCATTGCCTTGCAAAAAATCTAAAAAAAAAATGAGGGTTGTGCTATATGGTATTGCCATTCAGAACAGGTTGTCCAAAATGTGACCCACAGGACAATTTTACATGGCCCCACTATGGGTTTCCTAAATGCTTTAGTAAACAAAGCTGTGCTACCACAGAGCTCTCACTAAAATGTCAAATCAAAATATCTTGTTTATTGTTTTAATAAAGCCTCCTAAAAGTAAGGCCGGAAAGCCCTGATTTAGAACATTGCAAGAAAGCCATTTTTACTTCTGATATAATAGTTATACTTTAAAAAGAAATATTTTCTTTAGAAAATGAATGTAATTTTTTCTTCAACATACCTTGATTGTCTCCTGATAAGAAGGGAAAGAAAGCTAAGCCTGTTAAGAATAAAAATAAAATATTAGCATCTTTAAAAACAGACAAAATTTAAAATTTTTAAATGTCTAACTTAAAAAATTATCTTAATATACTCCACCTCTTTAATAAATAGCATCGAAATCATATACAGTGTATCTAATAAGTTTTAGTGAGGGTAGAAGATATTAAAACTTAAAACTACCCGAAGACTTTGGAATGCCTTGTACAAATGTGAGTAAATACATTTGTCTTTTAAGACTTTTAAGACTTTATCATCTTATTGTTTAAAAGGTTGTTAAAACTAACCAGGCTTCAGGGCAAATTAAAGAATTTAAAATGACAACAGACAAAACAAACAAAAAACCAAAAGCAACTTCTACCCATATACTTTCCTTTTCTTGGTCTGTTTCTGGACACTTACAGCAAATACTACTCCAAGTACTTATCCAGAGTAGGTGGGAAGAGTGCATCAAGGTTACATTAAAGTTTTATGGATGTAAACTTGTGTTACATTAGCTACCTTACTCTTGGACAGGTTCAAAATAATGGCAGGAATACCTACAAAAAGTCACTGCCTGCCCAACAGGGCCTTGCTGCCTAACTGGCATATCTTCACACCTATTCTCACCCTAATTTGGAATTGAAAAGATAGCATTTGAAGAACAAGTGAATAAACATTCATCAAATATAAAATACTGAAATCATAATTTAGGGGAGAGAGGACAGGGGCAGATCCAAGATAACTGACAAAGTTTTCCAGAAAACCAGGATTTCTTTTTTTAGTGACAGACATATGAAACACTCTACATATATAAATGTGACAAAGATACAGTGTACATCACTTTCCTCCTTATATTCCCCATTTTTTTCCATGTACTTGACACACTAAAGTAATATGTCTCTAGGGTTGATTAGTAAAATTTAGCCATACAAAATTGTTAACAACAATGCTCTTAACTAAGTACAGACCCTAGTTTTACTTTGGAAAATAAACAAAAATATTGACACATATAGCATTCTGATTTTTCTTTTAGCAAGCATCAAGGTCTTAATTTTTAAATAAAAGTCACTCTAAGGTTTTGAAGAAGACACTTTATTAAGTGGTTGTTTTTTCTGACTATATGAAATATAAAAACCTTTCCGAAAGTAAGACTTAAATAGCTAGGAAGATCGTTTTTTTTTTTTTTTTTGGTAGGATCCTAATTCACAGTATCTTGAAATAAATTATTTAGTTTGATCTTTTATAATCTGCGGTCCTAGAAATCAGAAAGATTAAAGCAATGCTATCAATCTAATCATCACAATCACATACAAGGAAAAGAATGTGCCAGGTACTATCTGATAATTTAAATAATATTTTAGCTGTGGAAACAGTTTAATATTTCTTCAGAATGAGAGGCAGATCAGTCACATGGAATAAAATCACAGTGAAATACATTTCTTCTAGCAATTGTTAAAAATGATATAATATACAATTAGAAAAAAGATAATAACATATAGAAACATTATCCAAACTGGGTGACAATACCCAGAAGTTGTCTTACTAGTTTTAGTTTTGATTATAGTGGCCAGCCCTAGATGGTTGGTACAGAGATTTACACATGCCCAATTTATAGCAGAAATGCAGAAAATTATTGGTTCATTTGATCTAAAGCTTTAAATATTTTGCAACTTTCCTATTTGGATTTGCTTTATCCACAATGTTATTTGTAAATACATGTATAACCTACCTTGCAAGTCATAAGGCATGGGAGTCATATGGAATGGATGCCTCTAGTCTTGAATGAGGGATCTATTAATATAGCTTGTGTCTACAGCAGGAAGGCTTGGGGTTCTTGACACTGGAGATGCTTGATGAGGCATATTTAAAATGCTAAAAGAAAGAAAAGTTTTCATAGTTCCAATAATTTAAACTTCCTGTAGATCATGGATATCCTGAAATATAAGCTCCTTTTGGTTTGTAATCTAATTCAATAAACTCTACATTACTTCAGAAGTTGTAGGGAGAAAGATCCCCCCATCACACCATTCTTGGAAAAATAGAAGCTACAGTCATGTTTGTCTAGGTCCCTTGGTTTTGTGCACTTAAGCCAAGGGCCTCTATTGCCTTGGCCACATTATAGTTCTAGTGATAAGCATTCACAGACACTGCTGAACAGATATTTAAAACGCAGAATTATACAAGAGCAGACAAGGGAAAATGGAATTGTGTGATGTCTCCAGGGGCTAGTCAGTAAAAAACATTAAGGCTAAAAATAAGTTTTGGGACATGAAAACAGACTTAGTAGCTAAGAAAGTAGTTGTTTAGTTGATTTGTCTGATCTTTGTGACTCCATGTGTGATTTTCTTGCATAGACTCTGGAGTGTTTTGTCCTTTCCTTCTCCAATTCATTTTACAGATGAGGAAATTGAGGGTAACAGCATTAAGTGAGTTGCTCAAGGTCACACAGCTTGCAAAAGTGGGCCAGATTTGAATTTAGATACTTTTAATTCCAGGTCTGGCACTCTATCCACTGTAACAACTAGCTTCCCCAAGTGGAGATTATTTCTGGCATAAAATATATTTTTTGTAAAATTAAAACAACAAAAAACCAAAACCAAGACTTTATGAAAGTAACAAATGAATGGTTACCAGAAATGAGAGTATGAAAATCAGCAACCACTGAAGGATGATGGAAGAGGAGAACTAAGGGTCCAACAATTAGAAAAAAGGAGAAAACATACAAGATAAGAATTTAAATGGTTGAATGATAAGAGGTCCCCCTCATCCTGCTCCCTTACTCCCCAGGTTAATTAAAAAGAGGGGTAGAATATTAATCAAAGTTTTGAGAAGAAAAAGTCAAAACTTAACCAAAACAGAGGTGGAGCCAGAGTAATTTGAACAGAGAAAGAATAGTACTGCCTCAATAATGTAGTCTAACTTGATGAAACAGGGGTACAAAGCAATACAATTATAATAGTACAAGCTATTATGTATGACCTTATACTCTGCTCAATTATTCTTTGTTACCAGGAGAAGAATCTTAGTTATAGACTTTGCAACATTTTTATGAATTGAAAATCAATCAAAAAAACATACTGTCTGATGAGAACATTTATTAAAGCTCCTTGGTCTGTCACAAGCAACTTTTCCCCATTAGATAGCTCCTCTGATGATAATATTTATGGATTAAAAAGAAAAAAAAACCTTGAAATGTCAATCTGGTATGGTGACAGAAAGGTATTAGAAAGTTCTGTAATATATATCACACTGGAAAAAGAGTCTGTCACAGGGGATGGAAATGGAAAAAGTATTTCATTACATTCATTTCGATGTGCTTCACTTTAATTCTTGGCAGATTTCTTTCTTTCAAAATGCAAAGGAATACTACAACAATCAACATGTTAGACTGAGTTCTCCTGTCATTTTAGTAACTTGGAGTTACATGATCAAGTATTTTCATTATGTCGCAGTTTCACACCTGATAATTGTTGTATAATCTGCTGTATAAGACCAGGGCTAGGGGAAGCTAGGTGGCACAGTGGATAGAGCACCGGGCCTGGAGTCAGGAGAACCTGAGTTCAAATATGGCCTCAGACACTTAATAATTGCCTAGCTGTGTATCCTTGGGCAAGTCACTCTTAACCCAATTGCCTTAAAAATAAAAAGACCGAGGCTGTCCAAAATGTGGACCACATGCATCCACTAAGTGATTTTATGCAGCTCCCTGTGGGTTTACTAAATGCTGAGCTACATCAGAGTTTTCACTAAAATGGCAAATCAAAACATATTGTCTATTGTTTCAATAAAAACATTTAAAAGTAAGGTTGGACAGCCTTGGTATAGACTATTGTGAAGCCAACCAATCCCTGAAGAAGTGAGGAAATGGTTCAAGTAGTTATTTTTTCAAAGAAGAGCTATATTTTGGGGTAGAAGCCGGGGAGAAATAAAGAAAATAAAACCTCAGAAGGGTTTGGAAATCTGTTGAAATCATTTAAAGGGAAAAATACCCAATTCAATGATACTAATGAATAGTTTGTCAGATCATTAGCAGTATTGATCCATGAACATTTAAAAAAGTGTAATATACTTCATAGATCATAATACATATTTATGCACAAATATGTGTGCATATTTTAAAACACTTACTAACACTGAAGAAAAAAATGATATCCCTGTACATTCTTTCCACACATTGTGGTTTTAGAATACACCTTTGCTTACACTATGATTCTATATTAAATAGAAATATACTGCCATAAAAATTTTGCAGGTATTTGTTTAAACTATGCTAGTCTTAGGCAAGAGGAAATTCAATGTTATTTTCTTTTTTACTGATACAAATAAAAAAAATAAGTTTCTCAGAAGTTGTTATGCCATAATTACCATAAAGCTGAACTGCTGGCAGAAGTTAATATGCATGAACAAAGGAGAAACACTCACAAAAGTTTCCAAGAAACAAAATTATGTATATATCCATTCTATTTAGCATAATTGTCTTGCTTTAAATGTCTTTACCTTTCATTTTTTTAAAGGAACTAATGAGCTATTTTGGGATGAAAGTGTTATTTTCTCTTTCAAACTTTGTTGTGATAATATGAATAGAGAAGTTGTGAAATATTCTGTATTCTTTATGACTCGGAAGTGAGCACAAATCTACCTATACCACAATAATGCTTTTTACTAGTGCCAATTCTTGATCATAAAGGAATCTTCATAAGTAGTAACTGCAAATATGGCCAAATACGAAATCTTTTGAGCGTTGCTGATCTTTAAAATAAACAGAGAAATAATTTCAATTTAGTACAAGTATTTTCTTTCTTTCTCTGGCAATGCTGTCTTCGTGTCTGTGGGCCACCATGTGCTGAAAAACTTCTCTGTGCCACATCTATCCTGAAGACTTTCCACCTCTAACAACAACATCTTATCTACCCTACCTATCCCTCTAGGTCAGACCTTACAGCATACTTTGCTTACACCATTCTCATGATTAAAATATTAAAACATGTCATGTGTATTTTGTACCTTAGCTTTAAATAAATCAAAAGTATGCTTTACCACAGAAGAAAATGATTTGGTTCCAGTATTAAGATCTTCTTGAGGTAGCACAAGAATGAGAGAAATGTATAATCGGGTGTTTATAAGAGCAGATAATAGAGAATTTGTTTGCAAAGTGCTTTATATTAATTAACTCATCGGAACACCCCTGATAACAAAAGATACAGGAGGAGAGATGCAATCTGCATTGATGGAAAAGGCACCTCTATTGCTTCAGATATGAATACATTCTAAGTACCAAAAAAGGTTATTGGGGTTTTGTGATATTCCCCAACTAGATGTAAACTTCACACAGACAGAGGCCTTGCCATCCAAACTTGATAATAACCTAAGGACCTAGCATAAAGATTTGAACTTAGGACTTGATAATAAATATGTCTGGTTATTGAGAAGTGAAATGGAAGGGAAGTGAGGTAGATGAATCTGGAGGTGAGATTTAGGTTCAATAAGAAAAAGTCTGGCAAGAATCTGGTCATTGAATGGAAGATAAAAGGACTAGATGTCTTATTCACCCAAACTTTGTTTTGTATGGTATATAGCTGGGGCAGACTGACAAAGGGATCTGTATCCAGAGTAGCCTGTGAAGGTAGAGGACCCTTGATCATGGGAGCGAGTTCAGAAATAAGCAAGATCTGTAAGACTCCAATCCCAGGAATGAATTTGAGTAAAAATTGGTTTCCAGCCCAGCCTGAAGTGTGAAGAAATAATCAGCCTATAGTCACTCTGAACCAGAAGAATTTTCCAGTTGGCTGATAGTGGCCAAGCCCACCAGCAGTTTATTGACCTTTTTTGCCTTGGATAAGACTATTGAATATTTAGAATAACACACTCTAAGAAAGCAACAATAAGATCAGCTCAGACATTTTTTCCGGAAATGTTTAAAGCCCAGCCCTAACAAAGCTCAAAGTCAGGAAGTATGTTGAAAGAATGAACAGACAGACAAAAAGAATCTCCCCATAAAATATTACCAAAATGATAGGGATGTTCAAGACAAAACGCTCTCAAAGAAAAACTCAGTTTGGGCACAAATTCAATTAGAATTGTTAGAAGAATTGAAACAATAATTGAAAAACTAAAACACCAGAGGAATATACTGGAAAATAAATGGATGTTATGGAAGAGAAATTAGAAAAAAAATAGTAACTTGGATTAACTACAACTCTTTACTAATGATGCTCTCCATCTCCTAATGGAGAGGTGAAAGATTAAGATATTGAAACAGATTCATAAGACATTCTATACAAGCACAATGCAGGAATTTGTTTTGCTTGACTACTCATGTTTATAACAGGGATTTTGTTTTTCATTCTTCCTCAATTAGTTGAGTGTTGGGAAGGAAGGATGGAGTTTTATTGATCAAAAATGTTTTTTAAGGAAAAGAAAACCTGCACACACCTAGGCTGCTCTTATAGAGTTAAAGAGGTGTTAAACATTGCAACCATGTGAAGAAAGTAACAAAATATTTGCTGAGTATATATCAGAATAAAAGGGAAAGGCCTTTCCAGAATTCTCAGTTATCCAAGACATGATCAAATATCATCACAAATATTGACAGTAATTAAAGGAAATGATGGTAAACAGGTGTGGAAACCAGCAAGTGCTATGTGCATCTTTATATGGCTAATATTGTTCCTTTTGGTCAATTCCTGAAACAGTTTTCTTTCATTTTCTGCCTCATCAAACCTACTGAACATTTGAGGTCCCAGAAGCTTAGGCTACAATGTTTTTAAAGTTTTATTAAATTTAGAATCAAATTAGCTTCTCAGAACATTATAAAATGGAGGACAGTGGCCTTGCCCCTAAGGAACTTACTAAAGAAAATATCTAACACAGAGAATCAGAGAGTTTCCAAACTCTAGACCGCCTCAGAAGCTATCTTTTCCAACTCTGACTTGGACAATAACTCTTTCTACACTGTATTAAATAAACAGGAACCCAAGCTTTGACTTCACAGAACTGTGACCCCATTATTTCTAAATGCATCTCATCCCACTTTGGGGTGGTTCTAATTGTTATCAAGTTTCTCTTTAAATCAATTCCAAAACCTCAAGTCTAACACACCTCTTGATAGACTATCATATCCTCTTTCTAAAGTTAAACTTACCCAATTCCTTCAATGACACCACAATGGCATGATCTCAAAGTCCTCCACCATCCTGACTGACCTCAATCGAACACACATACATACACACACACACACACACACACACACACACACACACACACACACAAACACACAGACACACACACACAAATACACACACACACACACACACAAACTCACACACTCCTCAAGATAATCGTCAAGGAATGGCATGAACATGATAGAGTACAATGAGGCTATCTTAATTCTAAAATACTTTCAAAATTCTACAACAGGTTAGCTTTTTTGGCCACAACATCAAACTGTGAACTCTTACTGAGCTTAACAAAAATAAAAGCAAATTGTAACTGTGATTTTAGATATGAAACTCCTGGTGAGGAACTTTAGTGATGAAGATTCATATCTGCTCTGAGATTTACAATCAGATAGTTGCCTGTGGGCCCTGTGAGGGTAAAGGATTTTCTTATTCCCCAAGTCAGAATAACTCAGAGGCAGGACTTTTTAAAAAAAATTTATTGAAGGCAAAGGGGCTAAGTGACTTGCTCAAGGTCATATAGTGAGGCAATTATTAAGCATCTGAGGCCGAATTAGAGCTCAGGTCCTCCTGACTCCAGGGCTGATGCTCTATCCACTGTGCAACATAGCTTCCCCAGGGGCAGGATTTGAATCTAAATGTTTCTGATTCTAAAATACCTCCTCTCCTTCATATGCTACACTGCCTTTTTGGGTTGAAGTTACATAAAACCTCACAGATTGTTCTTTTCAAACTCCTATCTAACCATATGTCCCCTATTATATACTTGAGAAGTTAATTTTTAAACTCAATTTCACTAAATTTTGTATTGTTAGTTTTAGTGAAATATTAAAACATGTGCAGGGTCTATTGACTATTAAGTGTTCCCAAGTATAAGCACTAAAATAAATTTCTGAACCTTAGTATTCCATGTCCTGAATATGCCTTTGTACAGGCTGTCCTCTAAGCTAGAACTACTCCCTCCTCACCTCTACTTCTAAGTGGCTGGATTGCATTGTACATAAGGGGGAAGAATGTGTGAAGGGAGGAGGGCTGAAAGGAGGCTGTGGGGTGAGTGGACTGGAGAAGAGAGAACTGGAAAGCAGAGAGACCAGTGGTAAATTTAAAGAAAACAAATTTTTAGTTAAGCAAAATAATTATAAGCTAGACTTTAATAAAGTTGTGAAATGAATAAAAGGAATCTGTGTGTATGGGGGGAAGGGGAGGTGAGGGAGTGTGGGCGGGTGCAAGGGAATGCGAATGGAAATAATAACTATGGATGGCCTTTACTGAGAATTTAGCCATGAAAGACAGAAGAGATATCAGACTAGGTTTACTCTTCTTTTCCTTAAAGGTTGGGGGAGATGTAGTAGTGCTTGAAAGTAGCCAGTAGGGTTGAGGAAGAGGAATGGGAACAGGGGCCTGAAAAGTAGATAGACTGAGAAAGCAAAATTCTGGAAGAGACTGAGTGGATCAAGAGCAAAAGAAGGAAGTATGGCCCTGGCAAGTAAAAGGGCCACCTATTCAAAGCAGAGAATAATAAATTAGGTTCTGATGTATTAAAAAGGAGAAAGTAGGAACTTATAGGGAATAGCTGCTATGAAGTTATGTCCTACACCAAACAAGTCCTTCAATGGAGTGGCATCATTTATTTCTTTCTCTCCAACATCAAGGAAGAAAGAAACATCACAGATAGTCAGCTGGAGATGGAAAAAAGGGTTACTATATAGAAATGATGACCTAATTGGGATGAAGAAATTTGTCCTTACACAGACTTCCTCCAACAATATCCAATAGCATATAAGGAGGAGAAAAATGTTGAGCCTAGTGTCAAGGGGCCTACAAAAAGGATCCTGAAAAGTCTAATATATGAGTTTGAGTCCTGAGCAAAGTGCTAGAGTTGAATGCCTGGTGCTAGAGGAAATTCTAAGGCAAGATTTTTTGAAAAAGTAATATTGTTTGTTCAGTCAGGCAAGAGCAGCCAGAGAATAGATTATATTGGAGAGAAGGAAAATAGGGCATTCACTCAAACGGATGAAGCCACCCAATTTGCTATATCAATGGTGGCTCGCATGTATAGAACTCTTTAAGATCATTCTGGCTGGGTCACTTAGGGGTATAAAGAATAAAGTGGTGCAGCTAGGTGGTACAGTAGATACAGCACCAAACCTGGAGTCAGGAGGACCTGAGTTCAAATCCAGTCTTAGACACTTAAATAAATACCTAGCTTGTGTGACCTTGGGCAAGCCACTTAATCCCAATGCCTTTCAAAAACCAAAATAAATAAATAAAATAAATAAGTTGAGGAGGGAGAGGCCATCAACAACTAGGAAATTTAAGATTGCCTCTCAGTACACTTGAACTTAGCTATCAGATGGGATCCAACATATGTTGGACAAAAGATTGTAAGATAAAAGAAGGCTGGGAAGGTAGAGATGGAAAGCAGGTTATGAAGGGTTTTAACTGCCAAACACATATTTGGTACTGGAAGTGATTAAGAGTCACTGTAGTATTCTGATTAGGAGCAGTGGGTGATAGCATCTGTGTACTTTATTATTTTTTTACAACTTTATTTAAAGCAATAGTTTTAAGTGCCTTGCCCACCCAGCTAAGTAATTATTAAATATCTGAGGCTGGATTAGAACTCGGGTCCTCCTGACTCCAGGGCTGTGCTTTATCTACTGCACCACCTAGCTGCCGCCCACCTGTGAACTTCAGCAAGATCACTTTGGCAACTGAGTAGAAGATGAACTAGAGCAGTAAAGACATGAGGTAGAAGGCAGCTATTGCAATAGTCTAAACAAAAGGATACTTGCAGTGTCAGAGGAAAGGAGGAGGAAAACAGAAAAATGTTGCAAATGTAAAATTGACGGGTCTTAGCAATGGAGTGCAAATCAGGGTATGGGAGAATGAAGAGTCAAGGATGATAAGTTAAAAAACCTAGGTGACTGGGAGGATGTAATCCTCCTGATGCTTTTAAGGAAACCAGGAAGAGAGAAGTGACGGGGAGGGGAGAGATAATGAGTTCAATTTTGGACATGGATATGTGAGCTATATTATCAAGATAGGAGTTAGGGCCAGACAGACAGATCTGATAATCATCTTCAGAGATGATAACTGAATCCATGGTAGCTGAGAAAATCACCAAGAAAAATAGTAGAGATGGAGAAATGGGCTCAGAAGAGAGTCAGAGGAAATGGGTGATGTCTAGGTGAAGATGGCTACAAAGGAGACTGAAAGAGAATGTTCGGACAGGTAGCAGAGAGCAACCAGAGAGTATCAAGGAGAAGGGTGATCAACTGTGTAAAGGAGGAGATCAACTGTGTAAACTAATGTAAAGAGGTCAGGGATGAAGACTGAAAAAAGACATTGAATTTGGCATTAGGAAGTTAAGAACAGAGTGAGAAGAAAAGAAAAGGAGGCACCAGATGTTAATAGTCTTCTTAAAGAGTTTAGCCAAAAAGAGCAGAGAAATGGTACAACATGGTGCAGCTGGCTGGATGAAATGAGGCTTTTGGTTTTTTGAGGCTGGGAGAAATATAGGCATGTTTGTAGGAAGAATGGAAGCAGACAACAAAACAATAAGAATTGAAGATAAGTGAACGGGAATGATAGGGAGAAGTCTGTTGGAGAAGACAGAACATGACTGTAAGTCTACAATAATACATGTAAATAATTTGTAAATAAGTAAATATAAACAGATCAGGGGAGCATGGACTACCAACAACTTTTTTTTTTAATAATGGTGTGTTTGATTAAAAGAATTAGGAAAGCACTGATTCAAGCTGAACATAATGAGGATTTGAAGTAGCATGATGGCTAACTGGAGAAAAGTGGATATCACACAGGTCAAAGACTCTATCAACAAGCCTTTAATCAAACATCTACAATATGCTAGGCAATAGGGCACACAAACACAAAAAATACAATAGTACCTGCCCTTAAGGGGCTTACATTCTCCAAATGGAGAGATGTATACATAAGGGAGAGAAAAATTAAATGGAGGGCCAGGAATTGCTTCATATATATGATTATGCTTAAATTGAACTTATAAGAAAATGGGGACACTCTAAGTGGCTGTAGATGAGGAAATTTATTCCAGGAACTGGCAACAGCCTGTGGGAAGGCAAAGAGATAATATGTGAGAAAATAGCAAAAAGGTCAGTTTGATTGGGGTAGTATATTGTTTGAAGGAAAGTAATATATTACAAGCCTTGAAAGGCAAATAGGAGACGAATTAAAAAGAACTTCAAATTGTAAACTGAGAAGTTTGTATTTATTCCTTTGGGTAGAGAGATGCTGTAAAGGCAGCATGGATCAGTGATAAATTTATTCTTGGCATCAATGCTTAGCAGTCTCAATCTTGCCTTTAATACTATGCGAATGTCATTTACCTTACTGAGTGTCAATTTTCTATATACGAAGTCCATGCCTCTTGTATACAACCTAACAAAAGATCAGCTATGTAAGGCACTATGCAAATCTTACACTGCTTCATAAAGACTAGTCATTGTTACAATTAATAAGATTTAGTAAATGTTTCTATATGGTAGGGAGAGAGAGAGAGAGAGAGAGAGAGAGAGAGAGAGAGAGAGAGAGAGAGAGAGAGAGAGAGAGAGAACCAGAAGATGAACCGAAGGTTGCAAACAGTAATTAAATTTAAAACTTCCTGGACCTTTTGTTTTGATCTCATAATCAGTATCATACTTAGGGATTTCCCTAAACAAAGTAAGAAGATGAAATTTCATTTTGGGGTATTCAAGCTTTTAATGAAAATTAATTAAAAATGAGAAGCAGTACTATTACTTCTGTTTTGAAAACTTTTAAGTAAAAATGAATTCCTTATCACACTCACACTTAACCTTTGTTATTTAATGGAGAAGCAGGAGATCCAGAAAGACAGGTTCACTTGGTTCTTCCTCTTCTTCACCTGATGAACTGTTTATAGTGAGATCAATTACTTCTACTTTCTTATTTTTGTTTGAAGATTGATAGTGAGAAGATAACTGGTGATCCAAGGGGGAACCCAAGCATCCTGAGGAAAAAACAGAGCAATACAATTTAAAAAGAAAATACATTTTTCATATTTTCTTTTCTTTCTTTTTGAGAAACCTAAGGAATCATCAGTTAAAGTCTGAACTCATTATACTGACAGTATAAATATGAAACATGGAAAGGTGAGCTGCTTTTTTTGTTTTCAATCAGTTTATTATGAGTTGCTAAAACTTTGATAATTCAATTTATAAGTGTGCTTTATATTGCCCCTTTGTAATGAAACCAAGTACTCTGTTTTATGACAAGGTACTCAGGTGGTTAAAAAGTGTGGGTTAATAAATTTAAATTTAAGTTTTGGTGGCTTCTTAGAGAAAATAAAACAAAAGCCATGACAAACAACAAGTGAAATGAGAATCACTTCATATTCAAATTTGTTAAAAGCATGCTACTTCTTCTCTTTTTTGTTATTTTTCCCCCCAATTACATGTAAAGAGAGTTTTAAACATTCAATTTTGGTATGATTTTGAGTTCCATATTCTCCTCCCTCCTTCCCTTCCATTCCCCTCTCCAAGACAACAGGTAATCTGATATAGATTATACATGTATAATTATGTTAAACATATTTCTATATTGGTCAAGTTGTGAAAGAAGAATCAGAACAAGAGAGGGAAAAGATGAGAAAGAAAAATCAAAAAGTAAATTTAGAAAAATGAAAATAGAAAAGCATACTATTTCAAAAACACAATTTTAGCAATGAGTTTTTGGATTATGTTACTTTGAAATCTCTTATCAAAAACTTTGGAAAAATCTAGATAGAAAGTAAAATTAAATTAAAGTTGTTTCTGAAGACTAAATAATTTTTTTAAGATGCTTGAGATAATCATAAACCAGGTTTTTTACTGCAATTTTTTTCAGTGAAATGCACACATTAGCATAAAATTTGTAAATACTCACCACCAACTCCATTATAAGAAGCAGAAACTTCCTGGACTTCCTTTTTTGATCTCATAGGAGCCCAAGATCCATCCTCTTTAAACTGTATTTGATCACAATGTGTACAGTACTTTAGGATTTCCATAAATAAACTATAAAAAGAAAAAAAAATCATTTATGAATATCAAACTTTTTATGAAAATTGAACATACTTAAAAAGAAGAGCACTAAGAATTATTATGTTTATGAAAATTTAAAGCAAAAATGGAAAATCCGTATATTGTAGCAATGACTGAAAATATTCATGAGTTACAGGGAAGCAGACTAGAATTCTCCTTTTTTTAATTTGTTTGTTTCAACATCTAAGAGTCATTGCCTGATAAGATATCAATGGAAACTTTTCTGAAGAAGAAAGCAATGCTATCAATGGTCACAAGAAAAAATGCTCCAAATGATTATTAATTAGAGAACTGCAAATTTATAAAACTCTTGAGGAGGTAACCTCACATCTATCTGATTGACTAACGTGACAAAAGGAAAAGGACAAAAAACTAGAGGAGGGGTAAAAAAAAGTTGGGCCACTAATAGACTTGGTGGAGTGAATTAGTTCAACCATTCTGAAGAATAATTTGCAGCTGTATCCAAAGGGCTATCAAAGTGCTTGCACTTCGATTCAGCAATACCTCTCTTAACTCTGTGTCCCAAAGAGATCACAGTAAAGGAAAGAGGATCTATCTGTACAATTATATTTATAGCAGCTCTTTTTTGTGGTGGGTAAGATTTGGAAATTGAGAGGATGTCCATCAATTGGGGACTGGCTAAACAAGTTGAGATAGTTGATTATGATAATACTATTGTGATGTAAGAAATGACAAACAGGATGGTTTCAGAAAAACCTAGATTTATATTAACGCAAGTGAAGTGAACAGAACCAGGTGTAACAGCAATATTATAATGGTGATCAAATGTGAAAGACTTAGTTACTCTGATAAAATCAAGAATCCAAGACAATTCCAAAGCATTCATTGAGGAAAGATGATTTCTCTCTGTAGAGAAGGATATATTTTTCTTGGTGTAAATATGTGTTTTCTTTTCCAATATGGATAATATGGAATTATGTTTTGCAAAACTTCACACATATAATCAATACTGCTTACCTGACAAAGGGGTAGTAGTAGGATGGGTGAGGAGAGTATTAAGAACCCAAAATTTTAAAAAAAAAGAACATAAATTCTTTTCACATTTGTTTGGGAAATACATAATTAAATAAATATTAAAAAAAATAAATCGAATGTATCGGAATTCGATATTACTAATTACCAATATTACTAATTACTAATATTACTAATTACTAATATTTTGTTTAGATTGTAATGAAATACTTCTCTTCTCAGCAGAGAGGAGACTAGAGGCCCTGTCAGATATGGTCAATATATATTATTTTTTTTTGCCTCATTACACTTGTTACAAGATAGATGAACATCATCATCTTTGTCACCAACAAGCATTTCTTACATTCTTTTACTCTATGTCAGAGGGGGAATAATTGGCAGGTGGGGGAAAGGTGGGTTACAAATTCAGAAGAATGTTCCAAAATACCAAGTAAAACAGGAAGAAAGGAAAATTTGGTATCACAGATCAAGTATGTACCCATCACAAAATTCATAACACAGAATAAATTAAAAATTTAAATTATGATGAGGATATTAGGAGTATTTGGGGGGGAAATGAGGAAATGTATCTGAGGAAGAGAAGATTTTAAAAATGCGAGAAAAGGGCAGTTTCTTCAGTGAGTGGGAAATCTGTAGAAATGAGGTAACCGAAAGTTTAACTTTTGCCTTTTGTAGAGTTGTATGACCCTTTTTACACATGATTTTAGATAGCCTATATACATATTGGTTAATGACATAAAATGTAACCCTGATTAGAACTATTAATTACTCAAAATTATAGCTTACTATTTTTAAGTACTACAAGCAAAAATAATAAAAATGTGCATTTCCAAAGCAAGATGACAAGCCGAACGAGTAAAGTCTTGAAATTGCTTTACACCACCGTTTTTCAAGTTGTGAATATAAGCTGTGTTTCCAAAGTGGCTTACCCATCAATAATGAGGTGTTCATATGGAGCCTTCTTGTCACATACAGGACAAACCCAATTTGGCTTTTTCTCATTCATTTGAATACACAGAGTTGCATCAAAACATTGCAGGTGTGAACACGTCAAGACCTGACAGAGAATAGTCAGGCACACTTTACCAAGCTTTAAGGAAAAACAAAACAAAAAACCAAAGTATTTTTCCCCATGGTTTAAACTTCAAACGAAGTTTTCTGAAATACCATATGCATTTTCTAATTTCCACATAAATGGGCTTGGCTAAAAAGCAAATAGTTTCACTATGAAATGACACAAATATATAGTCTGTAAAACTTATTTAGAGTTTTAAATATACTAAAGCATTTCATCACAAATAGACACATTAGCTTTGGAGAAGCTGAATGAACATTATTAAAAAAGTAATTACCACAGCAGCATGCTGTAACATAATATCATTTATCAATGGAAGTTTGAGAAAATATTTAAGAAACACATCTTTCTAAACTGTTGACCTTTGAATAAATGGTTTCAAGGATAAGTTTGTACATTTCAAGATATCTACAGTCTTTACCAGAAAATTCCAGATACTAACTAGAGAGCTTCCTTCTAGGAGAAAACTTTGGATTTGTGGAAACTATAGAGTACATCTTCTTTTCTTGTTACAGGAGTTCAAATAAGTGAGCCTAACAGGAATTGCTGTTGCTTCTCTTCTATCACCTATTTCAGCAATTCTTTATCTTTCCTGGGGAGAAAGCTGACCTGCTACACAGATGTTCTACCTCTAATATTCATCACATTCTGAGAATGTGGACAGACGATACTGTTCTCCATCTTCTACAATGCATCCAAGTTCTCCTGCATTTGACTGATTTCATTATTTAGTGCTTCAAAAGAAAAATGTTCTATAAACCACTCAAGAGCCATTTATCATATTGCTATTATGTATATACTAGGTACTTGGGGGAGATACAAAGGTAATTAGAACATAGTTCCTGCCTTCATGGAATTCACAAGCTATTAAGATACATATAGATATACAGTGCTAAATAATATATTCTACAATAATTTATAATTCATTTTAAGGATTACTTACAAGGGAGGACATGATTGGCAAAAAAGGAGATGAAATGGTCACTCAGTCAAAATGGACATTTAAAAAACTGGTCTGTTCCAGTAATATACTGGAACTTGGTATACTATTAAAATCATAATATGAAGGCTTCTACAATGTTAGAACATTTATAAGAGATTTATTAAAAAGCCTTGGAGACAGTATAGAAGATGCAATCTGATCTATGAAAGGTGTATCCAACACAGATGGCATTACAGATCCTTTAAAATTTACAAAAAATATAGCACAGAACAGGATAACATGCTATGGGGAGTGAGTAAAAGTAAAGACAATTTATGATTTGTGGATGGGCCAAAAGTGATCAAGTATGAACTCTGATTAAATTCTGAAGGAAATGTAGGATTTTAGAAGACTGGGATGGAAAGGATATTTAAGGCACAAGGAAAATCATTTCCAACATCATGAACAAAGACAGAAAAAGCATATGTGAAGGGCAGAAGCATAATAGAAAGGGATGATTTTGAGAAATATTGTGGTTAAAATCAAGAGAATTCATAATTTAATATGTATGAAAGATGAAGTAGCAGGTAAACTTAAAGAAAAGCTTTTGAGAGAGATTAAAGTCAGAAGTAAAGAGTGCTTTGGGGAGAGAAGATGAGCCATTACTTTGAGTTTCAATATATTATTTCAGTTATGCCCTAAATTCAAAGAAAGTTTTAGGAGTCAACAATAGAAAAAAAGATAAGAATTCATTTAGGAAAAAGAATGAGCATGATTTCAGGCCTATAAAAATATCATAAGTTTCAGTGATGTACAGAATTTTCTATTTTACTAAGGATATGAACTAAAATTTAGAGTCCAGAATTACTTTGCCAATACCAGTTCCTTGCTAGATATTTTCAGGAAGATCATTAAATGCTTTTGGGCTTGAGTTTCTCCCTCTGCAAAATGGCAGTAACACATTTTGCTTCTCCCCACATTACCTGTAGGATATTATGAGGTTAAATAAGATAGTGCCTTTAAAAGTCTCTTAAAAGAAGAAAGGATCTAAATATATTCTTACTCATCA
This sequence comes from Macrotis lagotis, assembly GCF_037893015.1. Taxonomy (NCBI): domain Eukaryota; kingdom Metazoa; phylum Chordata; class Mammalia; order Peramelemorphia; family Peramelidae; genus Macrotis; species Macrotis lagotis. Next base: position 61,285 of record NW_027422152.1, on the reverse strand, counting down.
AATGACATAAGCAAATATTTCGATGGAGTATTAATCTATTAATTTCCTTAGATAAGTAAATTAAGATGAAGAACCATATTTGTGTCAAATCTTTTAGCAAGCTACTAGGAGACTCACCAGGGTGTAGTCCATTTCTAAGAACAAAGTTCTATATATTTGACAAGTGAAAGCAACAAGCAATATTTAATTCCATTATGCTAATAACAGTAAAGCCATTTTCCTGTAAAATTTATAATAAATTTATAAATGTAAATACACATACAAAAACTTACATTTATATTAATTGAGTGATAGGGAAAAGAGAGAGATGAAGCATCAAGTCTGGAGACCCACAGATGTCACATCTATTAACTATCCTCAAACTTTCACCATCTGCCTAGAACTCTTTAGTGGCTGAAGACAACAGGAGAGCTCAAAAAAAAATATCTCAAGTCTGTCTTGACAGTGACTACAGCAATTATGTTTATATATGAGAACATATACACTCCCATGAAATATGGGACTTGGGTCTCACATTTTTAGGTCAAATTCACAAGTGAATTAAATAACTATGGAGTAAGATTTTTTATGTTACTAACATTACTTTTTTTTAACTATTCATCAATTAATATCCAATCATTTTTTCTTATTTCTAATGTGCTATAAAAAAAGAATACAGATATCCAGAACTGTCAAAATATCATGTAAAATAATCATCTTATGTCCTCTCTACACTTACTCAATCTAACATTTTGCAGAATATGGATGCAGGTATGAAGCAGAAGACACAGAAATAGGAAGGATAAAGTAGAAAATAAAAAGACATATGGGAAAAAAGATACCTATCAGATATATTGTTAAAAGAAAAGTCTATGACCAAACAATGGATAAAGAAGGAAAAAATGGATAATTTTGATTACACAAAACTAAAGTTTTTGCACAGTTTCTATAAAGGAAAGATCAAAATCTCACTTCCAAGATATATAAAAAACAGATTCATATTTATAACACTATAAGTCATTCCCCAATTGATAAATGGTCTAAGGATATGAACAATAAGCTCTTGAACAAAGAAACCTAGGCTATCTAAAGTCATATAAAAAATGCTCCAAACCGCTAAAAATTCAAATCAAAGTAATTCTGATATTTCACTTCATGTCTGTCAGATTGGAAAAGATAATACAAAGGAAAATGCTAAATGGTAGGAGGGCTGTGGGAAAACAGGTGGACCTGCTGAGTGGTCCTGTGAATGAGCAAACTGATTTTGGAAAGCAATTATGAACTATACACAAAATTTATTAAAAATTGAATACCTTTTGACCCAGCAGTATTGCAGCACTCCCCTTCCCAAACAAATAAAAAAAAGTTCTACATGTGCAAAAATATAGTAATTTTTTATGGTAGTAAAAAAACTAAATGGCTATCCAATCCATCAGTTGAGGAATTTATTTAAAATTGTGATTTATGAATACGGCAAACTACTACTGTGTTATCTAAAAATGAGGAAATGGATGATTTCAAAGAGACATAAAAAGACTTACATGAACTGATGCTGAAGTGGATAAACAGAACCAGAAGAATAATTTGCACTATAAAAATCAATATTATAAAAAATAACAGTTTTGAAGACTTATAAAACTGTTGATGAATGAAATGAACAGAACCAGGAAAACAACTTGTATAAGTATAACAAAACTACAGAAAGAACTGAGATCAAATATGGCCTCAGACACTTGTCACTAGTTGTATGACCCTGGGCAAGTCACGTAACTCCACTGCTTCACCCCATCCTCCCAAAATAACAGCAATACAAAAGACAATCAGGGCAGCAAGCTGGTACAGCAGATAAGAGTACTGGGCTCTGGAGTCAGGAGGACCTGAGCTCAAATTCAGTCTCAGATACTCAATAATTACCTGGCTATGTGACCTTGGGCAAGTCATTTAACCCCATTGTCACACCAAAAAAAAAAGGACAATCAATTTTGAAAGTTCTAAGAACTATAATCCATACAATGATACCAGAGGACTGAAGATGAAATATATTATGCACTTCCTGGTGATATATTGGTTTTTCTTCTCTTTTCAATAAAGACAGAGGTAGGAATGAGAGATAACATTTCTCTTGCTTTCTTATTTACAATGGTTTGTGGGGAAAAAAGAATGGTACTTTTATTTGTTAAGTAACTACTAATTTAGACAGTATGCAAAAACACAGAGCATGGTTTTATTTTTTTTTCCTTGAGAAAAAGCTTACCGTAAAGGTGCTACATTACAAGTTCATGTTATTCAGGTTCAACTGGGTCCTAGGAAGTTCTTTTATTCTTTTTTGTTTCTTTTTGCAAACTGGCTTCCAATCTCATTACTCTATTGAAGCTACTCTCTCCAAAGGTAGCAATGACTTCTTTCTTATGTGACAAATCTGATGTTTTTTCTCAGTTGTCATCCTTTTTGACTTATCATGGTACAACTGACATTAGTGTACACCCCCTTCCTTAGGAGTGCCCTCCTTGACTTCTGTATTTTGTGATATTATCTTCTCTTGGATTGAGAACCCAAGTGCTCCTTTGCTTTACCATACCACTTAGCTACTGTAGGTGTTCTCCACAGTTCTATAGTATGACCTTTTCATCAATACTAGTAGTTTTTATCCATGTTTGTGTCACTGACTCCCTGTATTAGTCCGATGAAGCCTATGGATTCCATTTCAGAGTAATGACAAATCTTGACATTTATACTCCCCAAAAAACCCCTCTCCTTTGGCTCCTCACAACTTTTCATCACATTTTGCCTAGATTCTTGAAAATGCCTCCTTTCCTAATTGGTCTCTGCCTCAAGTCTCTCATCACCTAATATACTACTTTGAAAGTAATTTTCCTTTATGGATCTGAACCATATGACTTTTCAACACAATAAATTTCAGTGAATTCATGATGGAACTAGGATAAAATATAAAATCCTGTGTTTCCCTTTAAGAGCACTAAATGACCCAGTAGTAAACAATCTTTTTGGCCTGATATGAAATTATCCCCCCGCTAAATTTTGAGATCCCATCTCATTGGCCTCTTCTGACAGATTCCCATCTCCTATCTCTGTCTGCACTAGTCACTCCACATGCCTAAAATATACTGCTCAAAGAGTCCCTATTTTCCTTTAAGATGCAGTTCAATCACCATTATCTGTATGAAGCTAATCTTGATTCCCTCCAATTGCTAGTAACCTCCTTCCCAAACTGCTATTAGCTAGTGTTTATATGATGCCTTAAGATTTGCAAAGAAATATTTATTTTTTTACAGATTATTCTACAAATATTTATTTTTCTAAATAGGTATGTATATATTTTACAAAGAGTTTATTAGAATAATCTTTGGGGCGGCAAGGTGGTGTAGTGTATAGAGCATGGGTCCTAGAGTCAGGAGCACCTGAGTTCAAATGCGACCTCAGACACTTAATGACAACCTAGCTGTGTGGCCTTGGGCAAGCCACTCAACCCCATTTGACTTGCAAAATCCTAAAAAAAGAAATTATCTTTGGCAGTGGCTCCAATTTACAGATGAGGAAACTAGGGCAGACAGATGTTAAGTGACTTGTTCTAGATCACATATCTTAAGTAATTTGCCAAGGCAATATTCAACCTCAGGACTCCCAGACTGCAGGTCAAGCACTCTATTCAATGTGTCACCTAGTTGCTCACATTATATTTAGTTATTTTTGAATTTATTCACTATATATTTATTCTTTATAAATGTTTATATATTGTCTTCTCCCATTAGAATGTAAACTCCCCGTGAGAAGTGTGACTTTCTTTGTACTTGTACTTCAATGACTAGCACAGTTCTGGTCACTTAATAAATGCTTACTGACTGATCAGAAACGTTTTAAAAAAACAGAGGACAGATCAAGGAAAACAAGATTAATTATATTATTTTATGTTGTTTCTTTTGGGGGGAGAAGGTGATTTTCCCAATGTCACACAGCTAGTAAATATCAAGTATCTGAGGTCGGATTTGAGCTCAGGTTTTCCTAACTCCAGGACAGGGGCTCTATTAACTGTGCCACCTAGATTCTGCCTAAACTATTTAATGTAACTTTCTCTGAGGCCAGGATAATAATTTTTTATCTTAAAATGAATGAAGTTGCAATATAAAAAACTCTGAACTTCAGGCCTGAATAATCTCAAACAGGAATCTGAGTTACTCCCTCATTCTCCATCTTTCATTTCCAACAATTAAATTAGAATTAATTTGATAATAGATTAAAAGCAACATATTGAATTTGCTGTGAAGTTTTAATACATGTTATATAATTGAGGTAAACTATTGGCTTACCCAGTGACACTTATTATTACTAAAAAAATATAAAAGTTTAAGTTGTTTCATTATATTCCAATTCTTCAGGTCTCATCATTTGGTAACCCATGGACAAACATAGTCATGTGTTTATAATTTTAACATGATTTTAATATGGTTACTTTTTTAGATGTAACAAACAGTAACTGATGATTAGAAAAATATTCAGATTGTAATTAACTCTTCAACAAGTTTATTTTCATAATAATCTGCATAGGCTTGCTATATAAAAGCTATTTTTATTCAGAAGGCTTCTATATGAAAAGTGTGCTAAGTTCTCCAATGGCAGAAAAATGAATAAATTTGATGTCTTTTTTTTTGGCCTTTATTTTCTTTGCGTTTTTTGACCACCACTGCATCTGTCCTATCCTTGTTGTGTTCCCTCTGTTGGCTTTCTATGATATTGCATTCTTTTTTCCTACTATCTTTTTGACCATCTTCAGTAAGGCTTTGTCTTCAGCACTATTCTCTTCTTTCAAATTCTCCCTTAGCAATCTCATTCATTTTCAGAGTTTCAATTACAATTACCTTGTACTCTTCTTCACACTGTAAAGTCCCAGAGCTGTATATTCAGTCCTAATCTTTCCCCTTCACTCTAAACCTGTGTTCCCAAACTGTTCACCAGTCATCTTTAAATTGATATTCTGCAGCTACCTCAACCTCCCTATATCAAAAACTAAACTTACCATCCTCCTTGAAAATCATCTCTTTGTGATGATGTCACCACATTCAAGTCTCATATTACATGCACACATCTTGCCACTATCCTAGTTCAGGTCCTTATTAACTTTTTCCTGGACACTGTAATAAAAGTAACAGGTCTCCTTGGGCCCAGTTTCTTCCTTCTCCAATAGTTTTCAAATAGCACAAAGAAAATTATGTTACTCCCATGCTCAAAAACCTTTAGTAGCCCTCTATGCTTAAAGTAGAAAAAATAAACTCCTTAGTCTGGCATTTATGATCTTCCACAATTTGAATAAAGTCTACTTTTCTTGCCTTAGTCAACTTTATGCAGTCTCTTGAAACTCTTCACCATAATGGTGGCAATCCTTTGTATACACTCTAGTTTTTCAATATCTAGCAAAGAATTGGTATTGGCAAAATAATTTTGCACTTGAAATTTTAGTTCACATCCTTAATAAAATAGGGAATTATATGCATCTCTGAAACTGATGAGATGTTTATAGGCCTGAAATCCTGCTCATTCTTCTTCCTAAGTGAATTTCCCAAATGTGGCATCCAAAATATTTTAGGGTTCAGAAAAACCCTAATGTGAGGCTCCTGCTTACACATAAATTTACATATGCTATTCCATCACAAGTTCTATAAAATTATTTCTAAAATAGTTCAAAGGGAGAAAAATGCCAGTTAATACTTACTGGACAGAGTAGAGAAATCACTGATCATAGCTATTTCACCGTCTGGACCTGCAGTCAATTTCTCTTTAACTGTCATTCATTGAAGGGATGGGGAATCATAAGCAGAACAAGATAAATAATCGGTTTAGCATAGAGAGCTTTAAAAAAATCTGGTTTAGGATTTGCATTAAACATCTCAAATGAAAAGAAATAATTACATAGCCTACAAGTCATATGGAAAACAAGGGAAATTTTTGTATCTATAGTATGACTGCATTTCTTATAAGGTTTTCTGTAATTTTTACCCCCAGGAACCAAACATTACAATGAAGCAACATAAAAAAGGAGTATGTACAGAAGGTAATGTTAAACTAATGATAAATTCCATTTTCATTAGAATTCTAGGATGCGAGATCTGTGACCACAAGATTGCTATTTATAACAGACAATAGAAAAATTAATCATATATTTATTTATTTTTTAATATCTTTTAAACAATGACAAAATCCTTCGAGAAAGTCTTAGTAAGAAATTTATGATGAAATTATCATATAAAAAGGGTATTCTGATTTCATACTATAAATGCAAAAGTTTTAACTACTCAAAAAACTTCAACCAATATGAAGTTATTCACAAATATCTGACTGATAGTGGATAAATCACTTTAGCTTTGCTCCAGTTTCTTCACTTTTACAATACAATGAGGCAGTTTAAAATAATCTGGTTCTAGATTAGCATCTCACAAGATAAGTATATCAAAATTAAAAGAGGTTGAAATAATCTGAAGACCTACAAATTATGTACATGAAAAACTTTTTCCTCATTTACATTCCCATTTCTAGAAGTTTTCAAGCAAAGATTAGAAGACCATCTAGTGAGGCTTGAAGTACAGGTGCCTCTTATTTAAAAGTTGAAATAAGATAATTTTCAAGTGTCTTATTATGTAGACATATCTTAAAAGCCTAGGATCCTCTCACTCCCTTGCTCAATATACTTCAATGGTTCCTCTTATCTCTAGGAACAATAAAAATACCTTTCTTCATGCTTTTTTAAAGTTTAAAGCCTTTTACAATACGACTTCAAACAACCTTTCTATGCTTCTCATGTATTACTCTTTTTCAGACTCTCTACAATACAGTCAAACTGGTTTTCTTGCAGTTCCCAACATGACATTTCTTCTCCTGTCTCTTTGCATTAGTGCAGGCTATCTGTGCCATACCTGGAATGTCCTAGATCCTCATCCCTCCCTCTTAAGTACCTTATTTTCCCTCAAAGCTTAGCTCAAATGCTATCACCTGCAAGATGACTTCCCTCTTCTCCCAGCCTCCAGTACACTCTATTACCTTGGTTTATTTCACAAATACTTATCTGTAGTATGAAGATGACAGGTTTCTCCCAGCATGTGGTATGCTGCAGGTTTCTTTGAAAACTCAATTCAAATTCCATCTTTCAAAGGACACCTTTCCTGGTCTGCCCAGAGGATAATGCCATTTATTTATATGCTATATCCTCCACTAGAAAATATATTCCTTGAAAGCAGCCCTTGTTGGTTTTCCTCTCCTTTCTTCATTTCCCCAGCTCTCCTCAGTGTCTAGCACTAAGGAAGCCCTTAAATAATTTTTGATTAACTGAAGATTCTTGGATGAAAACTTACAACTAAAATTTTAATGCACAAAATAATTCCTACATTCTAATAATTTGGTAAATATTACTCTAAAATCTACCATAACATACACAGCTATATCATAACTAAAGGTCAAATAAATAGGAGGAGAAACCTTTTTCAATGGCTTCTGTTTATGCTTCTTTTATTAAGGATGACCACTTAATCCAAACTTATGATCTTTCCTTAAAGTTAGTAGTGTCCACATGCCAATTACAATGATTTAAATAAGTCAATGGATTCTATTAATAATCTCATTATGATGAATTTTTTTCTTTCATTGAATGATTATTTTTTTTCAATTTTCATTTTTAATTTTTAAAAGTACCAGTCAATACAGTACTGTTTGTTTAATTTCTTACCAGAAAGTCTAAATATCACAGGTGCTGAATTTCTAGAAGGTCAATCTTAGACTAACACTTTATTTTAAGGAATATATTATATAGGCACATACACACACTTTTATATAATATAATTACATAAGCAACAATTACTTTCCATAATCAATATCTGAAGAGGAACTTAATTTATTAATTGTTCTCTATAATCTGTTTTATGAAATGGAAGTTTAGATAAAAATACAGCCTAACCTGTATCAGATTATGAGCTGTACTTTGGAGGGAGGTTACAGTGAGAGAAAAAATCTGGAACTCAAAATCTTAAAAAAAGGAATGCTGAAAAAAATATATATATATATATATAATTGGAAAAAATAAAATACTATTAATTGAAAAAAAGAAGAAAAACCTGGAAGATTTCCTTGAAAAAAGACAAAAGTAACAGGTTATGAAGGACAAGAAAGTTGATCATTCCAGAAATAATGAAAAGTCAATTCTAAGGTCCAGAGATAGGAGATAAAACATTATGTGCATGTGGAAAGTCAAGAAGACCAATGTAGCTGGACAGTTAAAAGAGTGAATAGGAATAAAAATGGGAATAATTAGTGGGAACAAATCTCAATAGACTGGGAAAAAAAGAGTCCATTGTTATGAAGAGTTTTAATGCTAAACAGGAGTTTTTTATTAGATCTTAGTGGTAACAAGGAGTCATGGTAGTTTATTGGAGATGATATGGTCAGTTTGATATTATAGGAAAATAATTTTGGCAGTTATGTTGATGATGGCTTGGAGTGGATAGGGTCCGGGGGATGGTCAGTTTTGCTTTCTGAGATGTTCTTTTCAGTATTTGTTCTATTCTGTTTTTTAAGGTTTTGTTTTCTTCATTATTTTTCTGTGCCAGCTATTGAGTCTTTTTCATGATTTTCTTGCACCACTCTTCTTTTACAAATTTTTCCTTTATCTCTCTTATTGATTTTTAAAATCCCTTTTAAGTTCTTCAATGAATTCTTGTGTGGGTGTTGGGGGCATGAGACAAATTCAAATTTTTCTTTGAGGCTTTAGATGTAGCTGATTTGACTTTGTTGTCTTCTGAGTTTGTGTTTTGATCTTCTTTGACACAATAGTAAACCTCTATAGTCATGTTCTTTTGCTTTTTTTGACTCATTTTTTCAGTCTATTTTTTGATTTTTTACTTTGTGTTAAAGTTGGTCTCAGATTCCATGGTGAAGGGGCGAGGAGGAAGGTACTGTTTAGACAAGATTTTGTGCTGCTTTTTTCAAGCTAATTCTGGGGAGTCTGTTACAGTTTTCGTTCTTCTAAGCTGGTATGATTTAAGCAAAGATGTGGTCCCTGCTCTCCTAGTCTGTGAACCAACAGGAACACTATTCTCCATCCTGGAACTGTGAACAAGATCCCTGTAGCTGAAAGCTCTGGTATACTACTGCTTCTCTTCCTCCTCATCCTGGGACTGAAACCTGGAACTAAACATGGGCAATGAACCTGTCTGGTATCCAGTCCCAGCAGAGGTTCTCGTCACCAGCTTTTCACCCCCCTCACCCCTCCCACCATCATTGCTCATTTAGTTGCCCCTAAGATTCACTCTCCGAACTGTCCTGCTAGAAAATTGTTTCACCCTATCTTTTGTTGGTTCTGCCAGTCCAACATTTGTTTTGAAGTCTATTATTTTGAAACTGTTTGGAGAAGAATTTGGAAGAGCTCAGAGTAGTCCCAGACATTACCTTCCTACATAAAGTATTTTCCTAAGGATTTTTGCAAGGCAAATGGAGTTAAGTGGCTTGCCCAAGGCCACACAGCTAGGTAATTATTAAGTGTCTTTGGTCGCATTTGAACTCAGGTACCCCTGACTCCAGGGCCAGTGCTCTGTCCACAGTGCAACCTAGCCACCTCCTACATAAAGTTTAATACATTAAAATGGCATTAAGATCTTTGGATATTTTGTTTTGACTAGGGAGCCACCTTCAGGAAAGTCACTGAACCACTGAGAGCTGATGAAATTTCCAAGTAAAAGAAAAGAGAAAATACAACAAAAAAGACCGAGAAGGAGCAGTCAGATAGGAGAAGAACCAAAAAAGAGTAAAGTTGCAAAACAATGTCTTATTACTTAACAAATTTTATAATATAAATTTTAACTTTATAAAAATCACAGGGGGCAGCTAGGTGGCACAGTGGATAGAGCACTGGTCCTAGATTTAGGAGTACCTGAATTCAAATCCATCCCCAGACACTTAATTATCACCTTAGCTGTGTGGCCTTGGGCAAGCCACTTAACCCCATTGCCTTGCAAAAAAAATCACAATAAGAATTTAATATGTATATGTTTTTGATTAAGGGTAGAATTAAAATATTAAAATAAAATACAATTATTTTATATTCAAATATTTCTAACAGTTTTAATCGATATTTTAAATTTAAAACAAAACCCTTGTTTACCAAAATAGGCAAATTAGAACTATAATTGCAAGGAAATACTGAAAACTTAAATGAAATTAGCTATATAAAAGAAATTTTTGTTCTTCGGCAAAAAAGGCATTTTTACCAAGATAGAAGAAATAAACAGGAATGACAGATGCTGAATTCTATTACAATGGCTTCCAAGGGAGTTCACAATTTTCTTGATTGAAAAATATTATTCAAAGCACATAAACTGTTATGGTGAGGGCTTGAATTTTCCCCAGCATTTCCAGTTTAGAAGAATTCTCAGAGGTTATCTAATCCCAACCATATCTGAACAACAATTCTTTCTAAAGTTTGCTGGGTACGTGTTTATGCAACTTTTGCTTGAAGACATCTAATAAGGGAGAACCTACCTACTCCTTATGCAGTACATTTAGCTTTTAATAGTCTTGTTATAAATTTTTTCCTTATACTGAGCCTAAAGCTGACTCTTTTACAATTTATTTTCATAGCAACAACTCATGCAGAATATGTATCACTTTTTATATGACAATCCTTAAAATGAAGAGGGGCAGCTGCCTGGCACAGTAGATACAGCACCCACCCCGTAGTCAGGAGGACCTGAGTTCAAATATGATCTCAGACACTTAATCATTATCTATCTGTATGCCCTTGGGCAAGTCACTTAACCCCATTGCCTTGCAAAAAAAGTAACTTGAAGACACCTTATTAAATCATCTCTTTTCATATTATCTCTTCTGCAATTCCCTCAAGAAATTTCCATATGGCAATATCCCAAGAACTCTTATCATATTACTGTCTTCCTCTGGATGTTTTCCAACCTGTCAATGTTCTTCCTTAAATGTGAAGATTCTAGAAAATGTTAGCTAGATCCAGTGCCTCGATGTAGCATCCGTTTGCTTCTAGAACTCAAGGAATATGACTTCTCATATATCTTTTTGAGAGCACTGGGACATATGTTCTTCTCTAGTTCAAAAAAAATTCTCCTTTTCTTTGTGAGTCTCAGTTCTTTCTGAATTTGGGTGCCTGAAGACCATTATTTACAGGCATGCCTTTCTATTTTTTACTCTGCTCCCAATTTTTCTATTTTTAAAAGTCTAAGCTGGACAATAACACGTTTGTGCATATTTAAGTCATTTCCCCTTTAGTGCAGCTACCTTCTTTCTGACTTTCAGAATTCCATTCTTGAGTTTTCTTTTTCTTTGTATTGCATTCCTATGGAAAACTTTTGTTCAAAGAATTCTAATTTCTCTGAACCTTGAGTTTGTTTTCCTTAAACCTGGGATGAATGGAAATCTGTATCTGATTTTCCTCTCTTTCTCTATCACAATTTCTAAGACAAATGATAATGTCTCACATGCAAAAGTTTCTTCCCTATTGGTGAGAGGAAGGAAATTACTTTGAGATCCTAACCCATAATGATTTTTATTTTAAAAACTATCTTAGTGAAATTTTACTCATAGTAAATATATCATTTGTTAAATATTAATCTGGGTAATCACAATTGACATATGCACCTTGATTCTCCTTTTCCCCCTCACCCCTTATTTTTTTTAAATCTCTTTCTCTTTCTTTAGCTCACTAATTTAGATTATCAAAAATTAATATCTGAAAGGGATCCCAGAGATCATCAAGTAGTTCATGGATGAGGAAACTGAAGTCTAAAGAAGGAAGTGATTTGTCCAAAGTCGCATACCCCTCGAAAGACCTTGAATTAGAATCTTGACTCCCAGGGCTTCCTACCAATTGCTTTTAGTGCACACCAAAACAAGGACAAAATATCATCTGTACAAAGCAGTAGTCTCTTGATAATTCAGAGTAGCTAAATTTTATTATGAAACCAATGAAATGTTTATATTAGGGAGTATTTTAAAAATAGCATAGTTCTATAATTCTGTGGTCAAATAGGAAAACATGTAAATAGTTATGTAAGCATATAGGTAATTATACATGTTCTATATTTGCTAGAAATGCTATTATCATTACTTTCTATTACATATAGTGACTAAATTTGTTAAATTAATTAAATCATTCTTGTCTCATCAATAAAATGCTTAAAAGAAGTTGGTTAAAGTTTCTCTTCTTAGCCAAATACTCACAACCTGGTTTACAAAACTGGCTTATCAAATCTTTCCTTAAAGATGATACTAATGAAAGTTTGTTTTGCTCTTACTTAAAGTATCATTTAGTACAATTTAATCGAGTGAATATTCACTGCTTTCCCCACTGTAACATTATTTATATCTATATAATAAAATGCGAACTGCAGCATCAGCATATTTTTTGGCCAAGGAAATGTGGTTAAGTGACTTGTGCAAGGTCACACAGCTGGGTAATTAAGTGTATGAATCAGGATTTGAACTCAGGTCCTCCTGACTCTGGGATTGGTGCTCTATCCACTGTGCAACCTAGCTGCCCCAGCACCAGCATTTTCGAAGTGAAAGAGTTCCACCTGCTCCTTGACAAGAACTATCAGTGGTTTATTGAAGAATATATGCCTTTTCACTCTTCCAGCACTCATAGTGTCGGATGTTCAAGTGGAGCAGAACAACACAAGATAACATATAGTCATGCCCATTAATGGCAAACAGCAATGGACAACTGGCAACTCAGCAAACTGTAAATGAAAATGACTGAATTGTCCCACTTAAATTTCATCTATCATAGATAAGAACTAGAAGAGACTTAGGAAATCCAGATCTAACTACTTTACTTATTCTTAGGATTTTGGGGGGCAGCTGGGTGGCACACTGGCCCTGAAGTCAGGAGGACCTCAATTCAAATCCAGACTCAGATATTTAATAATTACTTAGCTTTGTGATCTTGGGCAAGTCACTTAACACCATTGCCTTGCAAAAACCAAGAAAATAAATTAAAATAATATATGCCTATGATTTCAATAAGGAAAATTTTCTATAGTGAAAATGGGCCATATGGTACTTAAGTTGGGTATACAAGGTCAAAGTAGGATGAGATTAAAATTTCTGAAAAACTAAGAATTCTCATCTTTCATTTGCTTACACTAAATCCCAATTTGGTAGTTAAATTCTGAGTATAAATAAAATAAATCTCAAGGGTTCCTTTTAAACATATTCTAATAAAGACTGAGAAGATAAAGAATACCTTCACTTCCTGGTTCCTCCAAACATAAATGTAATTTCCTTGTAACTTTCATTAGAATGAAACTGAAATAAGGACCCTTTTGCTAAAATTAGATCTATCTGTCAAGGGTACCATCATTTTCTTGGTCACACGGGTTGTTCTTAATCTTGTTCATTATTGAGTTCTTGCTGTCATAACCCCCACTATATTATAGATTCTATCTCCACAATATCTCTAGCACCCTATTCTTTCTAGGTTCATGGCCATCACCCTGGTTTAGGCTTTTATCACTTCTCACCTGGATTATGGTCATAGGCTCCTACCTAATTTCCTTGTTTCAAGTGTAATCTCTAACATATCCTCCACATAAGATGTCAAAATGATTTTAAAGCAGAGAGTGGGCTGATCACCTCATTAAGTCCCTAATGCTTTTAGGATGTAGGTTCGTAGCTAGAATCCAAGAACTTGCTTTTTTAAAACATATTTTGATAACTTTCAATGCAATTGGTTTCTTTCTAATCTTATGTGTTTAGTTTTACACATATAAAAATATAATTCTCAGGTCTGTAAGCTTCAGATACAAAAAAGATTAAAAACTCCCATTGAAAGACAAAATATGAACTTTTTGTTTAGTATTTAAAGCCCTCCATAATCTCAGTCCAGCCTATTTCTTCCCCTCATGTATTTTACATTCCAATAAAAAAGACTTACTATATTTCATTACTAAGTTCTGCCTTTGCATAGGTTATCTGCATAGTGTCTGAATCAGTCGAAGCAATAAATCAATGCTGAGACCATTCCCAATGCCTAGAATGCTCTTTTCTCCTCATCTAAACATTTTGAGTTCCTAGATCTCTTTAAGGTTCAGCTCAAGTGCTCCTTCTACGAGACAATCCTGATACCCTCACTTATTTGTAGTTTCCCCACAATCTCTGAAATTACTTTAGATTATATTTTATACTTACTTATCTCTGGACTTATCATTCCTGACCCCACCAGATAGAATGTAGATTCTTTGAGGGCAGGGTCCGTCTTATTTTTGTTTCTGTATTCTGAGCACCTGGTTCAGGGGTTTTTACATATTACATTTAATAAATGCTTGCAGAATGAAAGTGCAAAGTTCTGTCATATATAGGCAATATTCTATTTCATGGTACTCATTTTTCTACTTGAGTTCACTAATTTACCATACTGATTTTCTACCACACTGATTTTTCTGCATGGATGATGGCAAAAGTGGCTATTTATGCATTGTTGATGGAATTGCGAACTGATTCAGCCTTTATAGATAGCAATTTGAACTTATGCTCAAAGGGCAATAAAACTGAATATTACCCCCTTTGATACAGTAATACCACTACAAGGTCTATAACCCAAGGAGATCAAAAAAAGGGTAAAAAACCTACATGTACAAAAATATTTATAGCAGCTTTTTTTGTGGTGGCAAAGAATTAGAAATTGGGGGGATGCCCATCATTTGGGGAATTGTTGAGCAGTTGTGGTATATGACTATGATGGAACACTACTGTTCTGTAAGAAATCATGAGGGGTAGAACTTCAGAAAAGCCTGGAAAGACTTCCAAGAACTGATGATGAGGGAAGTGAGAAAGAATCAGAAGACCATTGTATATATTAACACCATTATGGGATGATCAACTATGATGGACTTGGCTCAAGTCCATCAAAGACAATTTTAAAGGACTTGTGAAACTCTGGAGTCTGCGGCAGACTAAAGTTTAACAATTTTTATTTTAAAATTTTGTTTTATGATTTATTTCCTTTTTGCTCTGATTCTTCTTTCACAACAGGATTAATATGGAAATATGCTTAATAATTATGCATGTATAACATCTATTAGATTCTCTGTTGGGAGAAGGGAGGGAGAAAACTGAAACTGCTACAAAAATATGGCTAAAACTATCTTTACATGTAGCAGAAAAATAAATCTCATTTTTGAAAAGTAGCTATTTATACTGATTTCAAGTGGCACAATCAGTCATTTCTAGGCAAACTTGTGTGGGAGGTAAATTTTTCTGTGGTGATCATGGCCTCCAGATTCCTTTCTAGACCTAACAATTTCTTTTTTTTTTCTTTTTAATTTAATATTTTATTTGTTTTCCAATTATTACAATAGTAGTATCTATCATTTTTGTAAGGTTTTGAATTTCACAATCCTCCCCTCGAAGTCTAACAGTTTTTACATTGCCTCCATGCCACACACTGATAGAAACTGAATGTGTAATAAGAGTAAACGTAAATCCCCCTCCCCCCAAGAATATGAGAAATCTCAAAAATAGTGAGAGAGAAAAAAAAATATATACTTTAGTCTGTGTTCAGATTTAAATGGCTCTGTCTCTGGGGTGATTTGCTTTCTTTATTATAAGTCCACCAAAGAAGTTGCTTCACAAATTTTCCCATAGTTGCTATTACTAAATGTACCTCCACTCTATTTCTCCCCACTCTCATTTATTCTATTCTCTCTTTCCTTTAATCCTGGCCCTGTCCAAAAGTGTGTTGAATCTGACTGCTCTCTCCCTCGATCTTCCCTCTCTTCTGTCACCTGTTCCCACCTTCCCTCCACCCATTCCCGCTTATCCCATCCCTTTCTTCTCATTTTCTCTAGGGTAAGATAAATTTCCTCACCCTATTAAGTGTGTATGTTATTTCCTCTCTGAGCCATTTCTGATGAGAATGAAGGCTCACTCCTTCCCCTTGGCTTCCCCCTTTCCACTCCATTGAAAAAGCTTTTTCTTGCCTCTTATGTGAAATTTCTTAGCTTCTTCTTCATCTCCTTTCCATTCCTACCAGTAATTTCCTTTATCACACATTGAATCCATCTTTTTACTATGTAATTCCATTATATTCCACTCCTTCCTGTGTCCTGTCCATATATGCTCCTTCTAACTGCTCTTATAAATGAGAAAGTTCAGGTGAGTTCATATGCATTTCCATGCCGGAATACAAGCAGTTCAATATCATTAAGCTCCTCATAGTTAGTCCTTCTCTTGCACTCAGTCTGTGGCTCACCAGTCCTGCACTTGGAGATCAGACTTTCTGTTCAGCTCTGGATCTTTCAATAAGAAAGTTTGAAAGTCCCCTATTTTATTGAATGCTCATTGTTTCCCCTGAAAGAGGATGTTCAGTTTTGCTAGGGAGCTGATTCTCGGTCTTAAACCAAGATCTTGTGCCTTCCAGAATATCATATTCCAATCCCTACAAGCCCGTAATGTGGATGCTGCCAGATCCTGTGTAATCCTGACTATGAAGCCACAGTAGTAGAATTTTTTGTTTCTGGCAGTTTTTAGAATTTTCTTTGATTTGGGAGTTTTGGCTGTAATATTCATGGAAGTTTAACTTTTGGGATCTTTCAGGAGGTAACTGGTGAATTGCCTTGATTTCTATTTTAACCCTCTGCTTCTAGGATTTCATGCAATTTTGTTATATTATTTCTAGAAAAAAAATGAAGCTTAGACTATTTTCCTGTTCGTGGCTTTCAATAATTTTTAAATTATTTCTTCTGGTCTGTTTTCGAGGTTGCTCATTTTTCCAATGAGATATTTCACATTTTCTTCGAATTTTTGGCTTCTTTGGAAGAGCTTTATTACTTCCTGATTTCTTGCAAAGTCATTAGCTTGCTTTAGTTCCATTCTGCTTTTTCAGGAATAATTTTCTTCAGAGTGCTTTTGTATCTCCTTTTCCAGCTGGCCAATTCTCTTTTTTAAGGCATTCCCCTCCTCATTTGCCTTTTGTTTTGCTTTTTCCATTACTCCTAAACTGGTTTTTAACATATTTTCTTCAGTATTTTTTGGTTTATCATTTACCAAGCTGTTGATTTGCTTTTCATGATTTTTCTGCATCATTCTCATTTCTACTCCCAATTTTTCTTCCATCTCCCTTGATTACTTTTAAAAGTCTTTTTTGTAGCTCATTCATAGTCTGAGCCCATTTTCTATGTCTTTGAGAGGTTTTGGATATGGAAGCTTCAATTTTGTCATCATCTGAGTATGTGTTTCTGAGTATGTGTTTTGATCTTCCATGGGACCAAAGTAATTCTCTATGGTCAGATTCTTTTTCTGCTGTTTACTCATTTCCTCAGTCCAAGACTAATTTACAGCACTTCCAAGGCCTTGGGGTTTTTTGGGGGGCGACACACCCCTGCAACCTTGATTCCTCCAAGATTTTATGCTCTCTTTCCTGTGCTTTAATATGTAGATGATCACCTCATTTTCCTCTGCCCTGGAGCTATAAAGAAGGATCTAGCTTGTCTACTTAGTATGGAAACCCAAAGTGCATCCTGGATCTGAGTGTAGGCAAACAGCAGAATCCTACCGTGATGGAGAACAGAGAAATCTCTGCAGACTTCCCTTACCATCTCTGGGGGTGCAGGCTGCTTTCTCCAAATTCTCAATGCAGTTTCTGCAGCTTGTGCTCATCACTGCACACTCATTCTGTTGTAGCAGAGTTCTCTCACCACCCCTTCAAGCTGTTTCTGGTAATCTCTGGATTGCACTGGGTTGCACTGCACTGCAGCTGCTACTTTTTTTCTAACCCCCAGTCCTGGTGAAACACACCTTTCCTGCAGAAATTCTAAGTTAGCTTGGACTGGGAAAATGTATCACTCAGTGTTTCTGTGGGTTCTGCCCCTCTAAAGTTTTGCTAGAGTCATCATTTGTTGGCTTTTGGAGTTTTGCGGGGGAAGGAGTTCCCAGGAAATGCTGCCTTCACACAGCCTTCTTTACTCTGTGCCTGATCTGACACTTTCCCTCTCCCTCTATCCCATCCCATGCATCTCTTGTTTCTGACTGTTGCCTTTGCTGTCTGTCACTTAGTTCCTGGTGAGTTGTTAACTAAAAAATTAAGGTGTTAATGCTAAAAACAAATTCAAATATCAGACAGATATTCAACAAAATTCTATGAGCACTTAGAAATTAAGAGGATTCCTGAAAATAAATACTCCCTTCAATGCAATGACATCTTGGGAGGGAAAGAGTAATCTATTCCAACAAAAGTGGATTAAATTATGAAATTATATTCAAAGATGGTTTCTATAAAGAGGTAGAGGGAAAACCTGCCCTGTTGCTTTCATTCTGCCTTCTAAATGACTACCTTATTAACTCTGTCTCCATAATGTTTTTGCCAATTAGACAACAACAAATTGAGATTTATGTTTCTGTTCCCAAAATTCTGCCACTTTCCTCCAAATAATGAACAGCTGGTGTTCATATTAAGTGCTATTTTGTTTTTTGGGTTTTTTTTTTTGCAAGGCAATGGGCATAAGAGGCTTGCCCAAGGCCACACAGGTAATTATTAAGTTTTGGAGGTCGAATTTGAACTCAGGTACTCCTGACTCCAGGGTTGGTGCTCTATCTACTGCGCCACCTAGTAGCCCCTCAATGCTATTTTCAATATACTTTATTGCCCTCTCCTGTCTTGCCTTACTTCTCCACTATCTTCTCTCTATAATAGGGAGAATAGGTAGACTCAGTATACCATCACGGTTTTCCACTAGACCCTTACCCTGTGAACCTTTGAATATTGGAGTTAAGGGATCTAACAGTTCAAATTAAGCATTTTTACTACCACCACAAATTCAACATATCAATTTAAATCAAGAAACTTCCTTGAAATTTTTTTTCAATAAGCTCTCCATACATGTGAGCACTTAAATATTCTTGACATAATTATAGTGCAATTCAACAAACTTTATAAAGCAACTTCTATGTATAGAATATAAATCTGTGGATGCACATTTTGTGTTTGTTTATTCTCCTTCTACATATGCACAAATATGACTATGGTATAAATTAGAATATATTACATGTTTAAAGACAATTTAAAAGCAAATCTTAGAAGACTGGATAGGGAAAAATCACTTTTATTTGAGGGAAAGGGGGAAAGATTCCAGAGAGGATCTAAAATGGACACTTAACAAAGAGAAAACTTCCTACGGGGAAAATTAAATGAGGAAATTTATTTTAGGAAGAGAGATATGGGAGAAGGAGTTAGCTTATATAAATGTATGTAGGGCAGAAAGGGCAGGATGATAGCAGGAAATAGCTAGTAATATAGTTTGGTTAGACCACAGAATGCATAAAGAGGAACAGTATGAAATAAGACTGGGAAAGTAGGTTGGAGAAGGACTGGGGAATGTCTTGAATGCTAAACTAAAGAGTTTATTTATATTTGTAGGCAATGAAATTTTATGAATAAGGAAATGATCAGGTCAAGACTGTGAAGTTTTTTTTAATTCTATCTTCATAATTTTTCAAACCACATGAACAAGACAACATGCATTAAACAAATTTCATTTAACTTTAAAAATTAGGTTCCATATTTCAGAAGTATTCACTTACCTTGGCCAAAAAATCATCCTAGCTTCCAAAATATTTTACAGAAGCTACTTTACTATAGCATGAATTTAAAAAAGTTCTTATTCACTAACAGACTAGAAATAGTCTTAGTCTTTGGGAGTTAACACATTTTTATTCTGCCTAAATCAATGAAACTGAACTTATCAAAATTATTCAGTTACCTAAATCCACAAGAAAATTCCTAAATTCCCTAGATGAACAATAAACAATAAAACAACCTAACCTCCTTTGGGATTCATGATTAAATCTTCCCCATACTCTTTTTTTCTTCAAGGCAATAGGCTCAAGTGACCTGTCAACTTCACATAGCTAAGCAACTATTAAGTGTCTGAGGTCAGATCTGAAAATTCAAGTCTACCTGGCTTCAGGGCCAGTGCTCTATCCATTGTGACACCTAGCTGCTGCCCTTTTTCCTCATATTCTTCAAACACCCATTTTATGGTAAATTTTGGCAATAATATATTTTAGCATTCATGGACAACCTATATAATCGTCCATTCTAAGTTAATTCAATGATTGAAATAAGAAAAATAAAAACTTCTTGAGTGCCTTGTTTTATTCTCTAACAGAAGATAAATGGAATAAATGGATTTAGGTTCTTAATGGAGAAATGTTTCACTCAAGCTCCACTCTGATTACTTTTCATGGTAAGGAGATAATGTAGGATTTTTGAAAGCTATGCTAGCAGGTTTTGGCAGATGCTATGCCAAAGTGGAAAAGATTTCAAAGATAAACCTGGTAACATTCTGCTGCCTAAGTACAAAATTAGCTTTTTTCATGGTGGTTTATAACCAGAAGACTGGCCATAGAAACTTATGTAACTATCTACTAAGGAAGGACTGCAATCTATATCAAATGAATACTTAAATTCTTAAAATCAGAAACTTTTGAGAATTCAAGGAGAACAATATAATAATGTCCATATATTATAAATAATACATACTTAAAACTCTAGAATGATCTGGATTCCTTATTCCCTTTGCTCAAAACCTCTGAAGGAGAACTGTAGAGGACAACTGCTTTACAAGATATACTGCCATAGACTAATTCTGAAAAACACAAATAAGCAGTAATCAGAAAAAGTAGCTCTGAAAATAAAGGCTTCTATAGATACATTTTTGATAAATAAATATTTAAAAATATAGATTACCAGTCAAATTCTCTGCCTGACTGTCTAAACTATGCATGTTTTCTTTAAAAATTAAAGCTAATTAATTATATACATCTCCATAAAATGGTTCCCTGCTCAGAACAGTAGGAGAAGAGAATTGCAATATATAAATTTTTCTTAGGTAACAGATAGAGCTGACAAAGATGATATAAAATTAAAGACAATGCTTTACCTTCCCTCAAATCCACCATTTCAGCTTTCAACCAATTACCAATGATCTTAGGATTATAAGTGAGAAGTTATTCAAGGAAAGGAAGATTTAAGAAGGAATATGAAATAGGAGAGAATGCTTAGTTTTGTAGGTGAATGTGGACATGTCCAATACTAGCACAGGGAATGCAGAAATGGATGTAAGAAAAAGGAACCAGGAAAAGAGTCAAATAACAGAATAGCCAAAATGGAAAATGTATATAGCTGGTTAAATGTAAGAAAAGAAAGTTAGGGGACCAGAAAGAAAGCAGTTTTTTGAAGAGGGAGAGACAGAATTTCCAATGCAGTACTGGATACTAAAGAAAGATGAAGAGGAGCTAGCACTTTGAGGAGTAAGAAGAAATGATTTTCATTTTAATAATTTGTATTCTTGACAAAAGTAAACATCAAGAAAAGGAAGAAAACAACTGTTTTCAAATCTAGGACTAGACATCATCTTCAAATCATTCTTGCGCAAGCACAATTTTGAAAATATGGTGGTCTCAAAAATTTAGCTCTGGAAGGATCTCAAGAGATCTTCTAACCTAATTTCATCATTCTATACCTGAAGAAAACAAAGACCAGACATCTTAAGTGAGAGGATATATGGGTAGCAAGTGGCAGAACTTGCTTTTCATTTAATATCCTCTAACACCAAATATAATGCTTTTTCTACTATAAAAAGCTTTTTCTTGGAAGTTGAAATGTAGATATTCTTTTGTAGGGTAATTTCTTTCAGTTAAAAATAGTAAATCTATATTTACTTGAAAAAACTGTATACATATATCATATAAACAATAAGCCAAAGTATTCCAGTATATTAACTTCAATGATCAGATTTCAAAATTTACAAATCAGAAGAAAAGTTTCCTTTAAATTTCTTCCATTTTGGGCATGTGAAAATAAACAGACACACACACACAAACACACAATATTATATAATTAAAAATCTTCTTTTGGCATTCATGTTAACTATGTTTCTTAATGCTTCAATTATGACAAAAGATAAAGAAATTTAACACTATAAAATTATTTACTGACAGCATGAATCTGCAGTTAGGAACTTGCTCAAGGCAACCCTTTGCATAAATCATTAAAAGAAGATGAAAGAGAAACTATAATTATACACTCAACAAAAGTGTATGCTTTATCTACTTGTGACATGTAACTGAAGTGATAATAAAATGTGATTTGTATCCATAACATGAACCTAATTTTAAATTCCCCATTTACAGAGCTTAGTTCACCTACTCACAAAATAATGCAAAAATCATGTTCTTGATCCTTTATTCCTTATTATGTTCAATTTTAATGAATTAATATAGCATTTAGAACACCAAATTTATTTATATTGATTTTTGGAACATGCTCATTATGTTCCAATATCCTGTTCTTCATTGTTAGAATGTTGTTTGGGTTTTTTTAGGTTTTTGCAAGGCAAATTGAGTTAAGTGGCTTGCACAAGGCCACACAGCTAGGTAATTATTGTCTGAGGCCAAATTTGAACTCAGGTACTCCTGACTCCAAGGCTGGTGGTCTATGCATTACACCACCTAGCCGCCCCCACTATTAGAAATTTAAAAATATCTACATAATAAGGACCACAACTGGCTCTAAAAAAGATAAAATGCACCTCCATTCTTTCACTGGAGGGTGAAAGGATATTATATATGTCATCAAATATATACTAATATTTTGATTGGCTATGAATTTTTTTAATTGCTATTAGGGCAGCTAGGTGGCACAGTGGATAAAGCAATGGCCCTGGAGTCAGGAGTACTTGGGTTCAAATCCAGTCTCAGACACTTAATAATTACCTAGCTATGTGGCCTTGGGCAATCCACTTAACCCCATTTGCCTTGCAAAAGCCTAAAAAATAATTTGCTATTAACAGAAGATTCGTTGTGTGGGTGAGAAAAGTGATAATAGCTGGAAACATGATATAAAAACAAATGAAAATTAACAAGAAATAAAAACACCTCCAAAGAAATATATTACCCTATGAACAAGGGACATTTTAATGCCAGTCCAACTAAAAATGGGGTGAATAGTATATGTCCATAGCTATAGGACAACCTCTTTGAAATTTTCTTTGACACCTGTCCATGATCCAGGTAAAATAGATTTCATTTCTTTTTTCCATGTTTTCATTTGCTGCCCTTCATGCCTAAATGTCCTAAAATCAAGTAACTCAAGTTAAAACCTTCTACATGAAATCGTTTCTGGTAATGGAATGTAACTGTGTTGCAAGGAGGGACAAATATGATAAATATTAAGAAACATGGAAATAATTTTCTGGATTGATTCATATTTTTTGACTTTAAAAAGATTTTATTTATTTTGAATTTTATAATATTTCCTCCATTCTTGCTTTCCTCCCCACCTCTGCCCACAGAAGGCATTCTCTTAGTATTTATATTGTTTCATGGTGTACACTGATCTCAGTTGAATGTGATGAGAGAGAAATCATATCCATAAGGAACAAAGTAAAGTATGAGATAGCAAAATTACATAATAAGTTAATAGATATTTTTTATCCTGATTTGAAGGTAAGTCTTTGGTCTTTGTTCAAACTCCACAATTCATTCTCTGGATACAGATGGTATTCTCCATCACAGATAGCCCAAAATTGTGTCTGATTGTTGCTCTGATGGAATGATTAAGTCCATTGAGGTTGATCCTCACCCCCATATTGCTGTTTGGGAGTACAAGTTTTTTTCTGGTTCTGCTCATCTTGCTCAGCATCAGTTCATGCAAATCCCCCCAGGCTTCCCTGAATTCCCATCCCTCCTGGTTTCTAATACAACCATAGTCTTCCATGACATACATATACCACAGGTTAAGCCATTCCCCAATTGAAGGTCCTTCCCATAATTTCCAATTCTTTGCCACCACAAACAGGGTTGATATTCATATTTTTGTACAAGTGATGTTTTTACCCTTTTCTGTTTTTTTCTTAAGTATTAAGTATTTTTTTTTTCATTTTTAACATTTTATTTGTTTTCCAATTCAATACAATGCTAATACATACCCATCATTTTATGGAGGGCTCTGAATTCTACAATTTCCCCCCTCCCTTCCGGCTCTGTCTCTGGGGTGAATTGCTTTCTTTATCATAAGTCCCCCAGAGAAGTTACTTCAGTATTTTTCCCACAGTTGCTATTATAACTAGCTGTACCTCCACTTTATTTCTCCCCACTCTCATTTATTCTATTCTCTCTCTCTCCTTCATGCTGGCCCTGCACACAGGTGTTTTGAGTACCCTCTCCCTCAATCTTCCTTCTCTTCTATCACCTATTCTCCCTTTCCTTTCCTCCATTCCCCCTTATCCTATCCCTTTCTTCTCATTTTTCTCTAGGTAAAATAGAATTCCCCGCCCTATTAAGTGTGTATGTTATTTCCTCTCTGAGCCATTTCTGAAGAGAAAGAAGGCTCATTCATTCCCCCCTTGCTTTCTCCCTCCCCACTTCATTGAAAAAGCCTTTTCATGACTCTCATGTGACTCTTTAGCTTCTTCTTCTTCATCTACTTTTCCTTCCTCCCAGTAATTTTCTTTGTCATCCATTGTCTCCATTTTTTTACTATAATACTATTATATTCTGCTCCTTCCTATGGCCTGTCTATATATGCTCTTTCTAACTGCTCTTATAAATGAGGAAGTTCATAAGAGTTATCAGTGTCTTCTTTCCATTCAGGAATAAAAGCAGTTCATTATCATTAAGTTCCTCATAGTTAGTCCTTCTCTTCCTCTCCTTCTATGGTTCATCAGAGTCCTATACTTGGAGATCAATCTTTCTGTTCAGCTCTGGTTGTTTAAATAGGAAAGTTTTAAAGTTCCCTTTTTCATTGAATGTTCATCTTCTCCCCTGAAAGAGATCTTCAGTTTTGCTGGGTAGTTGATTCTCGGTTGTAAACCAAGATCTTTTGCATCTCGAAATATCATATTCCAATCCCTACAAGCCCTTAATGTAGATGCTACCAGATTCTGTGTAACCCTGACTATGGAGCCTAGGTAGTTGAATTGTTTGTTTCCAGCAGTTTTTAGAGTTTATTTTTTGATATGGGAGTTTTGGAATTTGGCTATAATATTCCTGAAACTTTTTCTTTTGGGATCTCTTTCAGGAGGTGACGGGTGAATTCTCTTGATTTCTATTTTGCCCTCTGCTTCTAGGATTTCCGGGCAATTTTGCTGTATTACTTCTTGAAAAATGAAATCTAGGCTCTTTTCCTGGTATTGACTTTCAGGTATCCCAATATGTTTTAACTATTTCTTCTGGATCTGTTTTCAAGGTCAGTTGTTTTATCAATGAGATATTTAACATTTTCTTCTAATTTTGGGCTTTTTTTGGAAGAGCTTTACTTCTTCCTGATTTCTTGCAAAGTCGTCAGCTTCATTTAGTTTTATTCTGCATTGGAAGGAGCTATTTTCTTCAGAGTGCTTTTTATTATCTCCTTTTCCAGCTGGCCAATTCTGCTTTTAAGGCATTCTTCTCCTCATTTGCCTTTGGTTTTGCTTTTTGCATTAAGTCTAAACTGGTTTTTAACATGGTATTTTTCTTCAGTAATTTTTGTTATATCTTTCACCAAACTGGTGGTTTGGTTTTCATGATTTTTCTGTATCACTCTCATTTGTCCTCCCAATTTTTCCTCCATCTCCCTTAATTGCTTTTCAAAGTCTTATTTTATCTCATCCATAATCTGAGCCCATTTTCTATTTCTTTTGGAGGTTTTGGATATGGAAGCTTTGATTTTGTCATCATCTGCATATGTGTTTTGATCTTCCATGTGACTAAATTAATTCACTATGGTCAGATTCTTCTTTTTCTGTTGTTTACTCATTTTCTCAAACCAAGACAACACTTCCAAAGCATTGTGTTGTTTATGGGAGGGGACACCCCACTGGGACCTTGATTCCTCCAAGGTTTTATGCTCTCTTGAGTGTGCTTTAATATGTAGATGCCTGCCCCTACTTCCCTCTGCCCTGGGGCTATAAGGAGGGATCCAGCTATCTTAGTATGGAAGCCCAAACTGTTACCTGCATCTGAGGGCAGGCAAACAGCAGAGTCCTACCCCAGGGAGAGCAGAGAAATCTCTGCAGACTTCCCTTACTGTCTCTGGGGATGCAGGCTGCTTTCTCTAGATTCTCACTGCTGATTGTGTGGCCAGTGCTACTCATTCCACACTCAGTCTGGCATAGCAGAGTTCCCTCACCCCCTGTTCAAGCTGTTGCTGGTGATCTCTGGGCTGAGCTGGTCTGGGTTGTGCTGCTACCACAGCTGTTTTTCCCAACCTCTGGTCCTGCTGATACACATCTTTCCCACAGAACTTCTAAGCTATCGTAGACTGGGAAAATGTATCACTCAATCTTCCCATCGGTTCTGCCCCTCTAAATTTTGTCTAGAGCCATCTTTGTTGGTTTGTTTTGGAGGTTGGGGAAGGAGTTCCTGGGAAATGCTGCCTTCACTAACTCTTCTTGACTCTCCCCCTCTAGATGAGTCTTTACCCTTCTTCATATTCTCTTCAGGGTATAGACCCAGTACAGGTATTGCTGGATCAAAAGGTATGCATATTTTTGTTGCCCTTTGGGCACATGAACTGATTCATATTCATTTACATGAATCAGTTCCATACCTGGAACAATCTCCCTCCTCCAGGCAGATTGTTGACCTGCCTGGCTTCCTTATTATCACAACTAAAATCCCACCTTCTACAGGAAGCTTTCCCCAAACCTCCTTCTTATCCTGTATATATTATTTTGTTTGTACAGAAAATTTATGGGTTCTTATTAACAAAGTTATCAAATTTAATCTTGTCTCTACCTTATTTGATTAAGAATTCATCTACTTAAGTATTATAGAAGTTGATATAAAGTAAAAGGAGCTGAACCAGAAGAATATTATGAACAGTTATAGCTATACACTCATGAAAATCTACAGTACAACAAAATTTAGCTACTCTGATCAATAAAATGATTCACAACAATTCCAAAGGATTCATGATGAAAAATTTTATCATCTCCAGAGAGAGAATTAATGAATTCTGAGGGCAGATTGAAAGCATATTTCTTTATTTTTCTTCCTTTTTTAAAAATATTACTAATGTGAAAATATATTTTATATAACTTCACATGTAAAACAAAAAAGTATTATATTCACTCAATGGTTAAGTGAGGGAATTTGGAATTGAAGATAAAAATGTATAAAAAAGGAAATTGCCTCTTATAACTGTGAAAGTGATATGATATGCTTCTATTCCAAGTTTTCTTTTTTGTATGGTATGACTGCTAGCATAAAGTTACATATTCATTTAGAAGTTACTGCAAAAAAACAATTTAAAGTGCTGGTTTACGTCTAATTGTATGATATTTAGCATAAGGTTACATATTCGTTTAGAATGTTTTGTAAAAAGCAACTTAAAGTGCTGGTGTAAGTCTAATTTCTGTCAGACAGGTTTCCAGTTTCCCTGTATGTTTTAATGAAACAGAGTTCTAAGTCCTGCATGCTTTCTGGTTTACCAAACATCAGGGTACTGAAATCTACTGTTTCTGATTCCCTCTCTGTTCCAATATTTCTCCTTCTTTGTTAACCAACACAAGATTATTTTAATGATTGGTACCTTATGATTATAAAAGTTATCCCCACCTTTTGTGCCCTTTGTCACTATCCCTTTTCATTATTTGTCTTGGTATTTCTAAACTTTTTCTTGTTCCAAATGAATTTTCTGTATTATTCTGTTGAGCTCTGTAAAGTATTCCTTTGATAATGATATATGTAGCTTTAAAACTATACATTAATTTTATTATTATTTTTATTAGAGTGGCTGAAATCAGCCATAAGTACTGAATGCTATTCCAGATATTTAAATTATTCTTTATTTCCTTAAGTGATACTCTGAAATTTAATTTATATGAATATTTTGTATTTTGGTACCCATGCACAGATATGTGAGGCATTTTAAGGTTCTTGAATGGAATATTTCCTTTTTGTTATTCTTTTATTTTATCACCGGGAACTTGTTATTAAAGAAACATTCTTGATTATTGAGAGTTACTTTTGCAACTTGCAACTTTGCTGAAATATCTGTGTTAATGAGTGTCTCTGTTGATTCTCTGGTTTTCATGTCATCAGCGAATGGGAATAACTATCTCCTCTTTACTAAACTTTTTTGTCTATGATTCCATCACTATTGCTGGCATTTCCAGAACTCTGTCAAACAATTATGGGGAGAAAGGTCATCCTTGCTTTATTTCTGTATTTACTGAAAAATCTTCTGGTGCATCCCTAATTACATTTGCTTTTGATTTTAGCTCAATGCTCTGTACACTTATGTGCTTGCTGTTCTCCTAGACAGATAATTCTTTCTAGTTATATTTCTAGAGCCTAACACAGAATAGATGCTTAATAGATTTTTATTTATTTATCTAAGACAAGGAATAGTTCATCAATTAACAAGTTTATGTCAGGCATAATGCAAGGCATAAAAGATGAAAATGAAACAATCCATGTAATCATGTAGTTCACATTATAATAAGATAAATAGCATACATACAAAAACATATGGGGCAGCTAGGTGGCATGGTAGATAGAGCACCGGCCCTGGAGTCTGGATGACCAGAGTTCAAATTTGGTATCAGACACTTGATAATTATCTAGCTGTTTGACCTTGGGAAAATTACTTAACCCCATTGCCTTGTAACCCCCCCCCCCCAAAAAAAAGAAATTAAACACAACAACATCTAGAAAATATATACAAAGTCATTTCAAGGACCAGATGTATTAGCAGCTGGGATGAATAGGAAAAGATCTCATGTTGGCAGTAGAGTTTAAGCCAAGATTTGAGAAAAATGAGACATTTTATGAAGCAATGGGAAATATAATAACCTATATGATGAAGAGCCAGAAGGCCTGTTTGGCTAGAATGCAGAACATATGCAGAAGAGTCCTGCCTGATATGCTTAACAAGATTGGCAGGTGTCATTTGGATTGTGGAAGTTTTCAATGATGTCTTCAGAGAAGTTTATTGTTTGAATTCAGAGGAAAGAGGGAGTCACTGGAGCAGGACAGTGACATGATCAGATCTATACTTGGGGGAAGTCCCTTTGGCAAGTGTATATAGTGTAGAGATTTATGGCAGGGAGACTAATTAGGAGCCCGTTGCAAGAAGGTAACAGGTAATGGGAATTTGAATTAGGGTAGTAGACATATGTAGTAATGAAAATTAGAGTTGTGGGCAATGTATTAATAAGCCTGGGAAAGAATTGATTATTAGTAGTGAGCAGGGGAGAGAAAAAAGTCACGGATGATGACTCAGACCTTTGAAAAATTGGATGGAATTGGGGGAAAGGTGAATAGTTAAGTTTGAGATATCAAGATTGAATTGATAATTTAGGGGATGCCAATCAATTGGGAAATGGCTGAATAAGTTGTGCTATATGAATGCTTGTTTTTGTTTGTTTGCTTTTTCGTGAGATGGCATTGGGTTAAGTGACTTGCCCCAGGTCATATAGCTAGAAGTGTCAAGTATCTGAGACCAAATTTGGAATCAATCCTCCTGACCCCAGGGTCAGTGAATTATCCACTGCTCCATCTAGCTGCCCCTGTGGTATATGAATGTAAGATATTATTATCTTTAAAAATGATGAGGAGGCGCTGCTAGGTGGCGCAGTGGATAGAGCACCGGCCCTGGAGTCAGGAGTACCTGAGGTCAAATCTGGCCTCAGACACTTAATAATTACCTAGTTGCTTGACCTTGGACAAGCCACTTAACCCCATTGCCATGGAAAAACTAAAAAAAAAAAAATGATGAGGAGGCAAATCTCAGAAAAACCTGAAAAGCCTTATATGAACTAATGGTAAGCAAAGTGAACAGAACCGGGAGAACATTAACAAATTAACAGCACATTAACACCAATGTTGTATGATGATCAAAAATGATAGACTTAGCTCTGCTCAGTAGTATCATGATCAAAGACTTGTGATGGAAAAATGCCACTGATTGAAGGAAATTATTTCCATATTTTTTCTTTATAATGGTTTTTTCCTTTTTATTCTGATTCTTCCTTCACAATATAACATATATGAAAGATGTTTAACATGATTCCACATGTGTAACTTATATAACACTGTCTGCTGTCATGGGGAGGGAATTTGGAATTCCAAAGGAATGCTGAAAACTATATTCATATACAATTGGGAAAGAAGACATTCAGGTTCAAGTAAGTAACAAGTGATGAGCAAATTTAATTCAGGGGTGAAACTAAGGCTGAATATGTATAACTGGGAATCATTTGCACAGAGATAATAATTGAACCTGATGCAGCTGATCAGTTCTCCAACAGTGAGAATTTGGAGAGAAGGAGATCCAGGATCAAGCCTTCAGTCCTATATATAGTTAGAGGGGCAGGATATGGATGGTCATCTAGCAAAGGAGACTGAGGAGCAGTCACAAAGGTAGGGTCAAGAGGGTACAGTGTCATGAAAATCCCAGAGGAGAAAGTCTCAAGGAGGAAAACATAATCAACAGTGTCATATGCTTCAGAGAAGTCAAGCAAGTTAATGATTGAGGAAAGACCAAGGATTTAGCAATTAAGAGGTGACTGAAGGGCGGCTAGGTGGCGCAGTGGATAAAGCACCGACCCTGAAGTCAGGAGTACCTGGGTTCAAATCTGGTCTCAGACACTTAATAATTACCTAGCTGTGTGGCCTTGGGCAAGCCACTTAACCCCATTTGCCTTGCAAAAACCTTAAAAAAAAGAGATGACTAGTAATTTTGGGCACTAAGATTTGCTAGCTATTTGAGTTGGAAAAGTGATTTAACTTTCTGAACCTCAGACTTCTCATTTAAAAAATGATGATCATGTTTATAACTAGGACTTGTACTTGTATTACCTACTTCTTATAGTTAGTGAATAAAAAAGTGGTGCCCAAGCTTTAAAGTACCATATAAACATATGTGCCTATTTCTTAGAGATGAGCTCAGTCATACCAATTAGTCCTTTTTTATTATATGCAAATTTGATAAAACTAAATGTTACTTACTCTTCCAATTTCTGCAGTCCAGGAAATGACAATGGTGTTTGGTACAGTTGTGGACAAACGGACAAGTGAGGTGATATTAATTGGTTGGCTAGGTTGCTTTGGTTCCACACCATTTATGGTAGGTGGAAGATAGCCCTAAGAATAAAATTTAAAAATTTCTATTCCTTCTTTCCCATAATTTGAAATATTATTCTTTTAATACAAACTTTTAATACTGACTTCTACTGGATATGGTTTTTTCATTAAAGCTAAAAGAAGCAAGTGTTTCTTTGGAATTAAAATTTAAGAATTTACTTGAATCTGATGTCCTATTAAATCAATTTTTAAAAATCACATCTTAATATACAGATCTTATTTTTTTTTTAAGATTACAGGCCTGGGATGTTAAACCTGCAGGAAAATATTAGTGCCTACATTTCAAAGAAATTAGTAAGAGTTAAAGAATGTAAAGGGGTGGCTAGGTGGCGTAGTGGATAAAGCACCCGCCTTGGAGTCAGGAGTACCTGGGTTCTCAGACACTTAATAATTACCTAGCTGTGTGTGCTTGGGCAAGCCACTTAACCCCGTTTGCCTTGCAAAAACCTAAAAAAAAGAGTTAAAGAATATGAAGATATCATGTACTAGAACTTCAGAAAAAGATCATTTAAAAAAACCATGGAAAACAGTTCTCTTTCCTTTAAACTCATTCTCCTACAAACATTCATAAAAAGAATTCCTTGGGTACATCTTCTTCACCTGGAATCCAGTGCTTTATTCAACCTAACATGAAATCCTTGCTCTTGGCCCCCTTGTCTCTAATGCTTTTCTTCAATGCATACCTTTCAATAGCTTATGTTAAATGTTTTATCTATATATAATTCTCATCAAATCTTTCAATTACTAAGTAAAAGCTTTACATTTTTAAAATCAAATAATTGATGAAAATTATGATGGTTATGCTTTGACAGATAAGTTGATAATTTTAAGAATTCCGGACTTACTGGAAGGCTACAAGGTTTCCCATTAACTTTCAGACAAACATTGGGTGGTAAATGATCTTCTTGTGGACAACTGGTTTCTGATAAACAAAACCTGAAAAACTTAAGAACAAAGTCAATCATCTTTCAAAATAATAAGTTTATTAACATTTCTGTTCAAGAGATAACTAAGAAGTTTTTAGAATATGTTCATGACCCAGTAACTTGGCTAAGAATATTAAGTATTTATTATATTTTTTCAACATCGCTCATTGATGTTTGGATAAAAGTTTTATAAATAATGTTATCTCAATTAGCTTCAGTGACACTACTAAGAATCTACCTGGTTATCTTCACAATAATTCACATCATCCTATACTATCAATTTTTAAGGGAAATAATTTATACTCTATTTTATACACCCTGTATAGCCTGTGTACAAAGTATTTTTACAAGGTAGCTCCAAAAACCTTTCTCAACAATCAAATCCTGTATGTGAAGGTTATGCGCTCACCTTCCTTTTGTGAATTGATTATAGCAGTGCTTTTTCCTTCCAAGACTACTTTAGTTTTAGAAGACAAGTATAATATTCTTGAATTTCCAGTATCCTAAGTCAATAAAGGTTTTGGAAGAAAAAAATAAGGGATCTGAGAAAATAGTTTTTACAGTGATTCTCAAAGTGGGCTCAGTGATTTCAGAAACTGGCAGTGGAAGCTGTTCTATATGATAAATTATAATTAAGTAATACATGGACTGTATTCCTATTTAAATTGAAACAAAACTTTTTAGCACCCTTGAATATTCTTTACCTCTTAATTATGCACTTAATTTTCTGGCAACCACCCTTCCCCCCAAAAAAAACAACTAAGTATAGCTACATAATGCATAAACTCGAACTCTACTTTCCTGTAAATTTAGGAAATGAATTATAAGGTTGACCTTTTCAATCCATTATAAGTTACTGAGCAGCTAGATGGGGCAGTGGATGAGCACTGGCCTTGACATCAGAAGGAATGGAGTTCAAATCCAAACTCAGACTCTTGTCACCTACTAACTGTGTGACCTTGGGCACTTAACTCTGATTCCTCTCATCCAGGGTCATCTCCACTTGCCCTGATTTCATATCTGGCCACGGACCCACATAGCTCTGGAGGGGAAAGTAAGGTTGATGACTTACCACAGTAGCCTCTTCACTCAAATCCATTTCGTGCCTTCACCTCCCTGATATGATGTCATGCCATAATAAGTTACACTCTTTCTAACTACAACATAAACTTAGCTGTCATTCCATCATTACAAAATATTAATAGTATATTATAGAACTAACTAAAGTTTCTTTCTTTTTTTAAGATTTCTATTTTTTCCTTATGCCCTTCCCTCAACATCTTGATTTTCTAAAAGCTAGCTATGAAACTTATCTATAAAAGGTCAATACAAGGTATACATCTATTATTTATTTAGATATTATCAGATCAATTCTCAACACCATAAAAATCAAAGTGAATTGGAAACTACTCAACTTAGGTTTAACTAATTATGCGGTATACAATTGATCATCTAACAAATGTAAAAATGTGGAAAACAAATACCTTGAGGGGTGAAAGCATAGTAATTTCATTGCCAATCAGTCTTCTTCTTCTTTGCCTTCTTCTTCTTCATCTTCTTCTTCTTCCTCTTCCTTTTCTTCTTCCTCCTCCTCCTCCTTCTTTTTTTTTGGAGGTTTTTGCAAGGCAAATGGGGTTAAATGGCTTGCCCAAGGCCACACAGCTAGGTAATTATTAAGTGTCTGAGGCCAGATTTGAACTCAGGTACTCCTGAATCCAGGGCTGGTTCTCTATCCACTTCACCACCTAGCCACCACTGCTAAAATAATCTAAATAAGAGATAATGAAAAAGGATAAAAATATCACTTGTACAAAAATATTCATAGCAACCCTGTTTGTAGTGCCAAAGAATTGGAAATTAATTGAATGTTTTTCAGTTGGGGAATGCCTTAGCAAACTGTGGTATATGAATGTGATGGAACACTATTGTGCTGTTAGAAACCAGGAGTGATGGGAATTCAGTGAAGCATAAAAGGATTTGCATGAACTGATGCTCAGCAAGATGAGCAGAACTAGAAGAACATTTTATATCCTAACAGCAACATGAGGGTGAGGATCAACCTTGATGGACTTAATCATTCCATCAGTGTAACAATCAGACAATTTTGTGGTATCTGTGATGGAGAATACCATCTGTATCCAGAGAAAGAATTGTGGAGTTTGAACAAAGACCAAAGACTATTACTTTCAATTTAGGAAAAAATCCATTATCTTATTCTGTAATTTTGCTATCTCTTATACTTTATTTTTCTTCCTTAAGGATATGATTTCTCTCTCATCACATTCAACTTAGATCATTTTATACAATGGAAGCATTGTAAAGACTAAGAGACTGCCTTCTGTGGCGGGGTAGGGGGGGAGCAAGATTAGGGGAAAAATGTAAAATTCAAAATAAGTAAAATCTTTCTTAAAAACAAGAATGTTTTCTCTTACTTTCCAGGGATTATTATTTATACTGCTTACTTCAATTTGCTTCAAATCATTCAAGTTCTTTTGAAGTCCTTCAATTTGAAAATTTAATGATACAATAGTATTTCATTAAATTTCTATACCTCAGTATTTTTCAGTTATTCCCAATCCATGACACCCATTTTGTTTCAGAGTACCTTTGTGACAGAAGAAGTGTTGCTATTTATATCATGGTATATGATCAATCAGACAAAAAATATTAAGTGCTTATCCTTGTACCAGGCACTATGCTAAACACTGGAGATACAAAAAGAGGCAGAAGACAGACTCTGCTAACAGGGAGATCAAAATCTAATGGGCTAAACAACAAATAAATAAATACATATATATGTTATATACAAGATAAATAGGAAGTAAATAAGAGAGGAACACGCTAGAATTAACATGTTGGGAAGGACTACCTTTACAAGTGAGATTTTTAAGTGGGATATAAAGAAAGTCATTGAAGACAGTAAGTGGAACATTACAGGCACAGGGGACAGTCCTAATAAATGCCCAGAGTCAGAAGATTAAATGTCTTATTTGTAGGCTAGCCAGGAGGCTGCTGTCATTGAATTGAAGAGTACATGTTGGGTATTAAGTCATAAGAGGACTGGAAAAGCAGGAGAGGGCTACACTGTAAAGGGCTTTGAATGTCAAACAGGGCATTTTGTATTTGAACCTGAAAAAACAATAGGGAACTATGTGTTCTCATGCATGAGAAAAGGGTGGGGAGGATGGAGTGAGCAAGAAAGAGAGAAAGATGATCAAACCTGTACTTTAAAAAATCACTTTAGCAGGATGAATTAGAAGCAGGCAGACCCACCATTCAGTACTGCAATTGTCCAGTTTTGAATGATGGTCTGCACTAAAGTGATGGCAATATCAGAAGAGAGAAGGAAACATATTCAAGAATTAATGCAAAAGTGAAATAAATAGACATGGCAACAAATTAAATTTGGGGATGGGTGTTGTTTAGAGGGATGACTGCCCTCTACAGTCATAGTGAGGGTCGCAAGTCAGGATGGTTTAGGGGGAAAAAGTTTGGTTTTGGACAAAATTACTTTAAGATGTCTACTGGACTTCCAGTTTGAGGTATCTGAAAAGTCAATTGAAGATAAAAAATTGGAGGACAACTGGGAAGTTAGAGTTGAGTAGGAAGATTTAAGAATAATCAGCATAAAGATGATAATGGAATCCATGGGAGCTGATGAGATAACAGGATAGATGAAGAAGAGAAGAGGGCCTGGGACAGAATCTTCTGGGTGGATGAGAATTCAGCAAAGACAGAGGTAGTCAGAGAGGAGAGGAACCATGAAGAAGTAATGGAGAAAACCCAACTCATGTCGTGGTTAGGTAGGGATATTTTGGTTTGGAAAGTTAGAGGGATAATAAAGGAATTATAATGAAGTAAAGTGATAAAACTTTTCCACAATCAAACAGAGTTAGTTGAATTTTGAAATTAAGTGGGTGCCCATGGCCACACAGCTAGGTAATTATTAAATGTCTGAGGACTGATTTGAACTCAGGTACTCCTGACTCCAGGGCGAGTGCTCTGTTCACTGGACCACCTAGCCTCCCCCAAACACAACTTCTAATGGAAAATAGCGAGATGAAAAATTCAGATCCAAATTCTCTTACAAGCTTCCAAGCCCAAGGAGAATTATTAAGGAACAGAAGACCCACCTAGTCTAAAGGAACAAGGAGGTAAGAGTCCTCTCATATTTTGGTCTAGTCCGTTCATCAATCACTTCTTAAGTATTAATCATGTGCCAGATGCAAGGAAGAGAGGTACATAAAAAGAAACAATTCCAAGGTACTTGCATTATACATACATACATACATACATACATATATATATATATGTGTGTGTGTGTGTGTGTGTGTGTGTGTGTATATATATATATATATATATATATATATATATATATATATATATATATGTAGATACAATGTCCTTGTGGAAATGCTGGAGTACTGTGTACATGTCTGAATGCTACACAAAAGGGACACAAGCCCTGGAAAGCATGATTAGGGACATATGAAGACTGATTGAAGAAAATGGGATTGTTTCATTTAGGAAAAAAAAAAGTGGAGGTAGTGAGAGGTCCCTGGGTGGGTGGATCATATCTTGATAGTTGCTTTCATATTTTAGAAGAACAATACCTGAAAGAGGATTTAAACTTCTTTAGCTTGCTCCAAAGAGTAGATCGAGGAAGGAGAAAGTTGCAAAGAGACAAATGTAGGCAATATAACAATTGGAGATATCCAAAACAGAAACAGATTGCTTTAGCAAATAGTGTGTTCTGGGCCACTTAGATAGCACAATGGGTATAACACCAGTCAGGAGGACCATAGTTCAAATTCAGTCTCAAATACTTAATAATTACCTAGCTACATGATCTTGGGCAAATCACTGTAACCTCACTGCCTTGTAAAAACAAACCATCAAACAAATAAATAAAGTAAATTCCTCTTTTCTGGAACTCTTAATATAAAGACTAGATAACCAACCACTTGTTGAAAATAGGTTAGAATGCAGGGATGCTAAATTTCCTTCCAAATTTGACATTCTCTGGTTCGGTTCCCAGACGCTACTTTAGTCCTTACTTGAATGAATATAAAACTTGCTGACTCTAAATTATTTTTGCTGAATTTTATCATAAAATCTGTTGCCTCACAGGTTTAAAAAACAAATATTTTTCAAAGTACAATGCATATATTTAGTAATAATCTATATTTAGTGTCATGACAATACCACATTCAAAACAAATAGTAATTTCTGAAGACAAAACTTTTCAGTGTTGATAAGTCATTTTAAAAATTTTTGATGGAGAAAATAAGAGATTTTTTTAGAAATTCAAACTTTTAGTCATTGGTAATCTGATACATGGTTTCACTATGTCAATGAAAATGACATGTCAATTTTTAAAAAATGGATGAATGTAGATGTTAGTATATTAAAGATTTAAAAACTAATGTTTTTGGATGGGTACCTGGGATTCACTTTCCATATTCCATTACAAAAACATGATTACATTTAGCTTTTAGTGCTGGTAGTGAAGTAGAATGGAGAATAATTTTAGAGAAGTGACTGTAACCTCTTATTTTAGTACAATGTTTATTTTACTTAGAACTTTAACTTTATTTGTCATATACTACACAGAAAATTTTTTACAGTGACATTTCTGAATTTTATATCAAGTCAATAATATCTTCACTTTTCTTTTTTTAATGCAAGTGTACTTTGCAATAAAATTTAATGTTAAACTATTTTAAAAGGTCTGTATAGTCAAAGTTATAAATTTTTCCAATAGCAATATATGATAGTTGTACCACAAGGAGAGTTAAGTACTATAGAACATTTTTGAATTATAGTGCTGGAAATCTTGAGATTACTTGGAGGGCAAATCACTGGAAGGACTAATACTGAAGCTGAAACTTTAATATTTTGGTTACATAATGAAAAGACAGGACTCATTAGAAAAGATCTTGATGTTGAGAAAGACTGAAGGCAAAAGGAGAAGGGGATGGAAAGATACTGTCGTGAAAGCAATAAACATGAATTTGGATAGACTTTAGGAGATGGTAGAGGATAGAAGGGCCTGGGTACCCTATGATCCATGGTGTCATGAAGAGTCAGCTGTGGTTAAGTATATGAATACTTAAAAAGACCAATGTTCTGTATTTTATTTCACAACATAACGAATATGAAAATATATACTGCATGATTGACATAACCTCTATCAAAAAGATAGAGATTAAACACATAATCTCTTAACAAGTTGCTTAACATATCTCAGGGAGAGGAACATGGAAGGAATGGGGGGCATGTGGAAGTGAAATTAAAAAAAATAATTTTAAAACTGTTTTTGCATGTAATTGAGAAGAAATAAAATATCAATCAAAAGATGTACAAATCATATTTTCCTGTAATTTCATGTGTAGAATTTGATTGTGACATGATAATTATTACAAGAAAATCCTTTCTTAATGATAAAATTTAAATAATTGATATGAGTAGCAAAAATAATGTGTTCCTTCCTTTTCCCCAAATTGGCTGAGTGAATCAAGATGAAGGAGGGCTAAAGTTTTTTGAGGGAGAAAGGAAGATAGGGATTAAAATCTAACTGTAGGAGTCTGAATTACTTAGAGGAGGCTAAGTAATATCATGCATAGAGTGCTGGACTTTAGAGTCAAGAAGATCTTTTTTTTTAATTTATTTTTTATTCTCATTTAGTACAAATGATTTTTTCCAGTAATAAAATATTCTTGTTTACAAGTAAACAAAATACCCCTCCCCCATGAATATAGATAGACTTGCTTGGGCAAAAAAAAAAGTAAAGGGGAGAGAAAAAATTATAATTAAAAAAAATAATAGTAATAATTGTAGGTATGGCCAGGTGCTGCAATGGACAAAGCACCAGCCCTGGAGCCACGAGCACCTGAGTCCATATCCAGCCTCGTAAACCCAACAATCACCCAGCCATGTGACATGCAAGCCACCCGATCCCCACTATCCTGCAAAAACCAAAAAGAAGAAAAAAAGATCCAAAATAAAATAAAATAGTAATAATATTAGGGGTGGCTGGGTGGCAGACAGAGCATTGGACCTTGAGCCAGGAGCACCTGGGTCCAAATCCGGCCCCAGACACCCAAAGATCACCCTGCTATGTGGCCCCAGGCAGGCCACCCAGCCCCACTTGCCCTGCACCCTAACCCAAATAATAATAACAAAAAATGTGCTTCAGTCTTTGTTCCAACACCAACAACTCTGTCACGGGTGGATCACATTCTTTAGGATAAGTCCATCACAAAAGTTACTTCCATATTTTTCCAATGTTGCCATTGCTGATCGCAACTTCCCCCTTTCTTATTTCTCCACTACCATGTACTATATATTCTCTCTCCTTTTACTCTGACTCTGCTGTAGGGTCACTGAGTGGCACAGCAGACAGATCCCTGGTCCTGGGGCCAAGAAGCCCTGAGCCCCCATACCACCCCTTAGGCCCAGAATCCACCTGGCCCTATGGTCCTGGGCAGGCCTTCCAATCCCAGCCCCTTGCAAGAAGTAAAAAAGAAAATGTGTTATAACTGACCACTCTCCCCCCATGGTCCATCCTCTCCTCCTGTATTCACATCCCCACCCCTTCCCTCTACTCCCCTCGCCTTCTTACTCCAGATGTCTATACCCCATTGAGTATATTTGCTGTTTCCTCTCCTAGCCATCTCTGATGAGAGCAAAGGTTCCCTCATTCCTCCTTGCCTCCCCCCTTCCATATCATTGCAATAGCTCATTGTAATAAAAAAATCTTATTATGTGAAATATCTTGGACTATTGCCCCTCTCCTTTTTCTTTCTCCCATTCCATTTCCCTTTTTTTCTACTGACTCCCATTG
This sequence comes from Macrotis lagotis, assembly GCF_037893015.1. NCBI lineage: Eukaryota > Metazoa > Chordata > Mammalia > Peramelemorphia > Peramelidae > Macrotis > Macrotis lagotis. The sequence continues at coordinate 21,388 of NW_027422152.1, read as the reverse complement.
TTACACCATATTTTATCTTCGAATTCAGCTTTCTCCTGTGCTTCAACTATAAAAGCTCCCTCTACCTGCTCTATTAACTGAGAAGGTTCATATGAATATTAACAGTATCATTTTTCTGTACATGCAGTTCACCCTCATATTTCCCCCCTCTCCTTCAATCTCCATGCTTCACCTGAGTCCTGTATCTGAAGATCAAACCTTCTGTTCAGCTCTGGCCATTCCAAAAGGAACATTTGAAATTACCCTGGTTCATTGAAAGTCCATCTTTTTCCCTGGAAGAGGACATTCAGCCTTGCTGGGTAGTTCATTCTTGGCTGCATTCTAAGCTCTTTTGCCTTCCGATATATTGTATTCTAAGCCCTCCGAGCTTCCAATGTAGTTGCTGCTAAGTCCTGTGTGATCCTGACTGCAGCTCCACGATATTTGAACTGTCCTTCTGGCTGCTTGTAATATTTTCTCTTTGACTTGGGAGTTCTGGAACTTGGCTATAATATTCCTAGTGGTTGTTTATTTGGTATCTCTTTCTCGAGGGCATCGGTGGATTCTCTCCATTTCTATTTTGCCTTCTGCTTCTAGAATATCAGGGCAATTTTCCTCTAGTAATTCTTTGAAAATGATGTCAAGGCTCTTTCCCTGATCATGACTTTCAGGTATTCCAATAATTTTTAAATTATCTTTCCTAAGTCTGTTTTCCATATCAGTTGTTGTTTTCAATGAGATATTTCACATTTTCTTCTAATTTTTCATTGTTTTGGTTTTGAAGTATTGATTCCTGATTTCTGGTAAATTCATCAATCTCCCTGAATTCTATTCTTTGTCTGAAGGATTTATTCTCCTCAGAGAGTTTTCTTATCTCTTTTTCTATCTGGCCAATTTTGCTTTTTAAAGCATTCTTCTCCTCAATAACTTTTTGAACTATTTTATCCATTTGACCCAAACTGGTTTTTAGCATGCTATTTTCTTCATCATTTTTTTGGATTTCCTTGACTTAGCTGCTGACTTCATTTTCATGTTTTTCCTGCATCTCTCTCCTTTCTTTTCCCAGTTTTTCTTCCAACTCCCTCATTTGATTTTCAAAGTCTTTTTTGAGCTCTATCATAGCCTGAGCCCAATTTCTGTTTTTCTTGGAGTCTTTAGATGCAGGAGCTTGTGCTTCCTCATCTTCAGACTGAATATTTTGATCCTTCTTGGGCTCATTTGCAAACGATTTCTCAATAGTCTTCCTTTTGTTTCTCTGCTTGCTCATTTTCCCAGCCTGAGACTGGTTTTGGGGTGCTTCCTGAGCTTTTGGGACACTCCCACAAGGGTCTCAGTGTGTAAGGCTCTGTCCTCCCTCCTGGTCTGTGAATGACCATAAGCACCCCCCTCCGCCACCAGGCGAGGTGGGAGGGCCCTGTTGTTCTATGGGTCGGCCTAGACTGGGATCAGGATCTGAATGTGGTCACAGTCCCAGAGCCCTGTTCCAGGGGCAGAGGATAGAGCTTGGCAGTCTCTCTTCACTCCCCTCCCTCAGCTCAATGGGCTCATGCCCTGGGGGTTCCTGCTTACCAGCTCGGCCTGCTTCTGTTTCCGGGTCTGGGCTGCTGAAAGACTAAGCTGCTGGCTGTGTGCCCTGAGGGCTGGGCTCCATGTGCTCGCTCTGGCAGAGGTCCCCCACTGTTCCCCCACTTTGTGCCCGGTGCTCCATAGGGTGAAGCTCAGGAGACTTCCCCGCTGCTGTGAGCTGCGGCTCCTAGCTCCCTGGAGCTGCCTCCAGGAGGCTGAAGTTCTTTCGCTCTGGTAGGACACCCCTCTGGCTGGCCGCCCCTCCGACCCTGGGGAGCAGAGCCTTTCTGCTCTTTTCCAGGTTACCTTGTGTAAGAGAACTTTCTCACTGGGTCCCTTTCTGGGTTCTGTCTCTCGAAAGTTTAGTTAGAGTCCTTAGCTTATGAGTTTTATCAGAGAGCTCCTAAGACTGAATCCCTTCTTGTCACCATCTTGGCTCTGCCCCCCACTATCCCATCTTGGCTCCGCCCCCTGCCAACCCATCTTGGCTCTGCCCCCCGCCATCAAGAGTCAAGAAGATCTTAATTCAAATTCTGCCTCAGATATTTATTAATGGTGTCATCCTGGGGAAAAAAAATCACTCCTTGCTCAACCTCTTTCCTCATCTGTAAAATGGGGATTACACAACAGTACCCACTTTCCAAACTTGTTGAAAGGATCTGATAAGATAATATTATATAAAGAGCTTTGTAAATGACAAATCTCTGTGATATATACAATAATCATAAAAACAATTTGAGGGTATGGCATGATTCCTCCTTCAGGGGTCAACTGATAATTGATTCTCTAATATACTACAATAGGTCCTTGCTTCATTTCTTCAAAGACACATAGATTTCAATTCAACACACCTTATCTATTTGTACTACTCTGATTTCTTATAAATTCTCATCCTAGAATCAAAGACCTAGAACTGTTAGTTGTTGGATCAAAGACCTAGAACTGTTAGTTGTTTCAAAGATTACTAGGCCAGTCTTCTTATTTTATAGATCTGGGAGGTTGGTCACATAGGCATTAAGCTCTAGAGGCAAGATCTTAACGCAGGAGTCTTCACACCAGAAACCAGGACTCTTTTACTGAAAGTAGCAAGGGTCTTCTCCTTTCTCTCTCTCACCATATGAATTCAAACTGGACTATCAATAAACTATTATTCGCTCTTGTTATGTGACTACCTTCTTTACGGTTTGCAGTGGAGGTAATTTACACCATTTCATCATTTATAATATGTTTATATCTAAATACAAACACCTCCTGCCTTCTTCCACTTCTTCAGTTCTAGATACAGAATAGGAAGAGAGCAGATTTTGCATAAGATATAATTATCTGAGGAAAGCCAGGAACTAGATCCAAACAGGTATTAGTAGAGAGCATTTGGATTAACACTGGCAGAAGAGTAAATAGTATTATCAGAGTATGCTACTGACCAATTGGAGAGGAAGAGGAAATAGATGATTTTTTAAAGATAAAATTCTGTTATAGAAGTACAATGAAATAGTGAATGGAAATCTTCAATCCCTGGATTTTGATAGGTATTTTCTCTCTAAAGCATTGCTGTCCCTTTGACTAATCTGAATGATAATTTTGTCAAAAAGTAGAAACACTAGGGGCAGCTAGGTGGCCCAGTGGATAGAGCACCAGCCCTGGAGTCAGGAGGACCTGAATTCAAATCTGACCTCAAATACTTAATAATTATCTAATTGTGTGATCTACTCTAATTTCTTCCTCATTGATGTAATGCCATGCCTTGCAAAAACTTAAAAAAAAGGTAGAAACACTAATAAGAGGAAATTTTATTCTGTATCTGATTCTCATTAATAGAGAAAATGTTGCCAAACTTGGAATGAGGATAACCTTAGGTGAATTTGATCATTACAAACTTAGAATATCACAAGTTTCTTTTTCGTCTCTAGGAATTTTTTGACGGGAACACTAGATTTTGGAAGAACAGATTTCAGAATATTCACAAAAAGATTAGGTAAGAGTTCATGTAGATTAAAACTCCAGAGGGAAAGAAAGCCAGATGATGAGGAATAGGAAGCTTTTAACAATGAAATTCTAAACTAATGACACACAGGGGACTCAAAAATAGATTAATTTAAAAAGATGGAAGCAAGGACAGACTGTAGGCAGAACATGTAATTAGTTAAATTTGGAAAGGTAAAGGGCAGTTAGTGGTGCAGTGGATAGAGCACCAGTCCTGAAGTTGGGAGGGACTGAGTTCAAATTTGGCCTCAGACACTTAATAATTATATAACTTTGTGACCCCACTGACTTGCAAAAAGCAAAAAAATAGTTGGAAAGGTAAACTAAACATAAGAAAAATTATTTCCTTAGCTATATCTATCATTATTGATCATCACCCAATATTGCTGTTAGTGTGTACAATGTCCCTCTAGTTTTGCTCACTTGACTCAGCATCAGTTCCAGTTATGCTGAAGTACTGTCCTTCAAGCTTTCTTATAGAACAAAAGTGTACTATTCACATCTGTATACCACAAATTGTGCAGCCATTCTACAATTGATGGGTATCCCCTCAATTCCTAATTCTATGCTACTACAAAAAGAGCTGCTATAAATATTTTTTTGCACATATGGGTTTTTTTACCCTTTTTATGATCTCTTTGGGATACAGACCTAGAAGTGGTACTGTTGGATCAAAGACTGAACAGTTTTAATGTCTTTTGGGGGTCATGTCGAATTGGTCTCTAAAAAGGTTGAATCGGTTCACAATTCCATAAACAATGCACTAGTGTTCCAATTTACCCAAGTTCCCTCCAATATTAATCATTTTCCTTTTTAGTCATATTGGTCAATCTGATAGATGTGAAGATGTATCTCAGGGTTGTTTTAATCTGCATTTCTCTAATCAGTAATGATACAGAGTATTTTTTTTCAGATGATTATACATAGTGTTAATTTCTTCATCTGAGAATAGCCTTTTCATATCCTTTGCCCCAATTTTATCAATTGGAGAATAAGTTGTATTCTTATAAATTTGACTCAGTTCTTTATAAATTTTAGAAATGAGTTTTTTGTCAAAAATACTAGCTGTAAAACTTTTCCCCCATTTTAGTATTTCTTTGAACTTGGTTGCATTGATTTTATTTGGGCAAAAACTTTTTCAATTTAATGTAAGCAAAATTATCCAATTTGCATTTTATAAAGTTCTCTAATTCTTTTTTGGTCATAAACTGCTTCCCCTTCCATAGGTCTGACATATAAATTATTACCTGTTCTCCTACTTGGCTTATGGTACTCATTTCAACCTTATCTTGGGATAGGGTGTGAGATGTTCCTCCTATTTCTTTTGCAGCTACCACAGACACATCAGTCTATTTCTTAGCATGTACCAAGAAGATGCTTTATAATTTTAGATCTGTTGGGAGGATTAGAACTTCCTTTGCATTTTTTTTTTCATTATTTACCTTTGTATTTTTTATCTTTTGTTCCACCAGATTAATTTAGTTACTATTTTTTTCTGGTTCAATAAAGTAATCTTTTTAGTAGTTTAATTGACATGGCATGAATAAGTAATTTAGGTAGAATTGCCATTTCTATTATAATAGATCGACCATGTCATGAGAAATTAACATTTGCCAAATTATTTAGATCTGATTTCGCGTGAAATGTGTTTTAGATTTCTTTTCCCACAATTTCTGAGTTTTACTTGGTAGACAGGTTGATAACATATAGAAATTCTAATGATTTATGTGGATTTATTTTATATCCTGCAACTTTGCTAAATTTGCTAATTGTTTCTAACAGTTTTTTAGATGATTTTCTAGGATTCTCTAAGATATCATCTTGAAAGACTTTTGCTTCTTCATTACTTATTCTAACTTATTTAATTTCCTTTTCTTCTCTTATTGCTAAAGCTAATATTTCTAATGCAATATATTAAAGAATATTGATGATAACCGGCATCCTTGCTTCATCCCTGATCTTACTGGGATTGTTTCTAGCCTATCTGCACTACATTTATGCTTATTGGTGGTTTTATTGTTTTAAGAAACACACCATTTATTCCCTATAGGTTCTAGTGTTTTTTTTTTTTTTTTGGCAAGGCACTGGGGTTAAGGGACTTGCCCAAGGTCACACAGCCAGGCAATTATTAAGTGTCTGAAGCCGGATTTGAACTCAGGTACTCCTGACTCCAGGGCCAGTGCTCTATTCCCTGTACCACCTAGCCACCCTTGTTTAGGGTTTTAATAGGAATGGGTACTATATTTTTTCAAAAGTTTTTGCATCATCTACTGAAATAATCATATGATTTGTTAGGGGTGTTATTGATATGATCAAAATGCTGATAGTTTTCCTAAAATTGAACTAACCCTGCATTCCTAGTATAAATCCTACTTGATTATAGCATATTATGCTAGTGATAACTTGCTATAATCATTTTGCTAATATTTTATTTAAAATTTTTGCCTTAGAATGCCTTAGAGAAATTGGGCTAAAATTTTCCTTCTCTATTTTGACTCTTCTGGATTTAGGTATCAACACCATATTAATGTCTTAAAAGGAATTTGACAGAACTCTATCTTAACCTATTTTTTCAAATATTTTATATAGAATTCATATTAATTGTAATTCAAATGTATAGTACAATTCTTATGTGAATCCATCTGGTCCTTTATATTTTTTCATAGGGAGGTCATCGGTGGCTTATTCTATTTCTTTTTCAAAAATGAAGTATTTAATTTCCTACTCTTTTAAACTGGGCAATTTAAGTTTTTATAAATATTCATCCATTTTTCCAAATATTGTCAATTTTATTGGCATACATTTGGCCAAGATAGCTCTGAATTATTACACTAATTTCTTCCTCACTTATGGGGAATTCAGCTTTTTTCATTTTTGATACTGATAATTTGGTTTATTCTTTTTTTTAACTAAAACTAACTAAAAGTTTATCTATTTTGCCTTTTTCATAAAACCATCTCTTAGTTTTATTTATTAGTCAATAGTTTTCTTACTTCCGTTTTATTGATTTCTTCTTTGATTTTCAGATTTTCAATGCACTTTGCATCCAAAGTGAACTTTTTCAGAGTAACATTAGAAAGTTTCCTTCTTACCAGAAATATTTCCTCAAAATTCCAACAGCACATTATCAGTTAGTACTGATGCCAGTGTTTTCTTCACAGTTAAACATTGCTTAAAAAGCAGGAGAAAATAATTTAAAATTGTAAAACTATTATATAAGAGGACCAGAATTTAATTTTCTACAGTCTTGAGAGGAAAAACAGAATTAGGAATATTGAAAACTGTTCATAACAGGTAAATTTTAGTTCTCTCTCAATTCAAGAGTAGAATTTTCTTATATAAGATACATAACTCTAGTTTTGGTAGAGCTGGAGGGGAAGCCTTAAAGTATAACTTATTTCTATTCCTTCAGGTTGAAATTATATCAGGTTCTTAATGTGCCCATACTCTTTATAAGTCTTTTCAGATATGTTATCAGGAAAATTAATTTAAATGCAGCAGAATGGTAAGATAATAACTAGAACAAAAGAAAGCAGTTAAATATTTGGAAACAGATAAATGGAACTTATTCATTTATTATAATTATTGTACTATTAATACCACTGAAAACTATTTCAATAATAATGTGAACTTATATTCTACATGTTATATGTTACCAACATAATTATCAACATAAGTTATCATATAATGAGATTCAATAATATGGTGACTTGTACACAAGATTGGTCTAAAACATTTACCATTTAAAAGAGAAATAAAAGCATCAGTTTCTTCTGTAAAAATAAGAAGTGAGGGGTGGCTAGCTGGCGCAGTGGATGGAGCACTGGCCCTGGAGTCAGGAGTACCTGAGTTCAAATCTGGCCTCAGACACTTAATAATTGCGTAGCTGTGTGGCCTTGGGCAAGCCACTTAACCTCATTGCCTTGCAAAAACTAAAAACCAAAACAAAACAAAAACAAAAACAAAAATAAGAAGTGGGCTAGAAAATTTCTCAAGTCCTTTCCAGTATAAAATATTACAGATTTCAGAAGAATCAAATAAGTTTTCGCCTAGATTTTATTAACTGCCAGAGATTTTCTTTCCTTTTGGTCATATAAATAGAAAGCTTTCATTTTATTTAAAAGAAATCTTTTAATTTCTAGATAAGCTTTTCTGATGATTCTCCCCTACTCCTATTCTGAGCACTTAGGCTAATGGACATATATATTTAAGCTTATTTCAGTTCCTTCATATTTTATGTGCTTAAACTTTTAGTTGTCCCTCAATGACTAAAGAATACTTTTTATTGGTACTTCCAGTTTAGATGGTTATATGAATGATCATAGAGAAGCACACAGCAAAGCAGGAAGTCAAATAATTATCAAGAAATTAAAAGAGAGAGGCAACTAAGTGGCACAATAGATAGAGAACAAGCCCTGGAGTCAGGAGGACCTGAGTTCAAATCAGTTCTCAGATCCTTAAAAATTACTTATCTGTGTGACTTAAGGCAAGTCACTTAACCAAAATATCCTGCCAAAACAAACAAAAGAAAAAATTAAAAGAGAAACTATATTTGCCTTTACCTAGTTGAAAATTTGCAAAGACATCTAGAAACCCAAGTTCTAGAACATAATTTTTCACAGAAAAGTGATAAAGAGCTAAATTCAATAGGACGGACATCCCAAATCTCTCTGACTAGCATGTGTCAGAAGTACAAGAAACTAAGAGCATTCAGAATTGAAACACTACTCAGAGAACTGCCAAGACCACAACAATGAGTATAAATGCTTACAGGAGGGGGATGAAGGTTAGGATTATATAGGATGGGGGATAGGAAGGGTGAAGGGAAAAGTGTAATCTGAACATTACACCGTGTAAAGACATTGCAGAAAAAATGTCATTAGCAAGAACCCAAGAAATTTCAGTAAAGATCAAAAAGTGCCCAAGCAACTCTTCCAATAACACAGAAGGACTTACAGACCCCTGACACAAAATCTAAATTAAGATGTGACACTAGAGATATAATAGAGGAAGGTACCAAATGCCAACAAAATAGATGTTTAATGAATATCTGATGACTTAACTGAAATATTATGAATCTAGAAACATAAATGAGACAAATGAAGAGAAAGTATCTTCACAACATTTGTGAGCAGAGCCCGAGAGAAAAAATTATGACAATAATAACAGCCCTATGACAGAATGCTTCAAATCACTAATAATTAATATTTCTCTAATTGGTATTGACATGGAGTGCTTTCATATGACTGAAAACTCCCTCTTCATATTTTTAATAGGTAACTAAAGTCTAAAGAGGATGTGATTTGACCAGAATCATATAGGTATAAAATAAATATTGCAGGGTGGCTAGGTGGCGTAGTGGATAAAGCACTGGCCTTGGAGTCAGGAGTACCTGCGTTCAAATCTGGTCTCAGACTCTTAATAATTACCTAGCTCTGTGGCCTTGGGCAAGCCACTTAACCCCATTTGCCTTACAAAACCCCCTAAAAAACATAAGTATGAAAGCCAAGATTTGAACTGAATTCATTAATTTTTTCCTGCCCTTTGTTTAATTTCTTCCTAGTACTCTTGTAGTCCTTGTAAACAACTTTGATGTTTCACCTTACATCCAGATTTATGAAACTGGCATATAAACATATTGCTGGTAGAATTGTGAAATTGATTTATTTGCTCTGGAAAACAATTTGGAATAATAGAAAGTATATACCTACTCTCTGACCTGGCAATACTATTGTCTACAGGAATATGCTAATTTAACAGGTACACTACCACACTTATTTGTTAAAAATTTTTCTTTTTCTTTTTTTTTTCATCAAGAGGATGGGGCCTCAGAAGAGCAAGCTGAGGAATGCATAAGGTTGCTGAAAATGAGGGTCATTGAATGACATTTTTGAAATGCACAGAAGAGAACAGAAGGAAGACCAAAAGGAATCACAAGACAAGCAAGACAGTTTGAAAAGTAAAATGAGTTTATTATGAATTTTAAAAGAGTGAAGATTTTTGTGATCCCTTTGCAATATGTGTAATAGAATAAGTTCTTAAAATGTCAAGCTGGATGCCAGTCTTTCAATTGTTTACAGTTTAAAAGTAACACAGACACAGACATTTTTAAGGGTATGCAAACAACATGTAAAAATTCAATAGACATAAAGTACTTACATCTTATGTAGAGCATTGGTACGTATATCTTAAGGATGAGAGAAAAAGATAAATTTATATGATTGAATGACAATTGGAAATAATATCTGAAATAGGAAAGTGAAGGTGAAAGGAAGAAGAAAAGAGATAGGAAACAAATATTTTTTAAAAATCTTACTCAAAAATATAATAACTATATTTCTTCTATATTACCTAGTAATAGTGATCTGAGGTCATTCCTAGTTGGGGAGATTTTTATGTCTTTTCCTTTGATTTAGGAGATCTGGGTAAAAGTGTTCAAATGAGAAGTAACTTGGAACTTCAAAGAAAAAAATTAAGATTGTAATTTGAATTTTAATTTCAAAAATTATTCTGGAGACATATGCAAAGTAGCTATTTATGACTTTAGCTTAAAAAAATTATGCATCTCTTAACACACTGTTTAAACAGAATCTATATAGATATATCTATATAGATTTATAATACTTTAAATCTACTTAAATATATTGAACTCAGAGGAAGATTCAAGAAAAGACAGAAGTTTAGAGTTCAAATTCATGTTATATTAGTAATTCTTTAATAAAGGATTACTTTATACTGAACAGAAAGGAAAACTAAACAGAAAGGAAAACGGAAAAGATTGCCTTTTGAGAAGGTACATAACAAGGAAAGTTATGAGAGAGGAGAGGAAGAATAGATTGGTAAATTAAAGGCATAAAAATAAAATTAGCAACAGGACTTTTAAAAATGATGAATAATAATCGTAGCAAAGCAGCATCCTTCAGATACAAATACAATTTCACTTTTCTTAAGAGAAAGCATAACATTTCAATCTCCAAGACAAGAACACCATTGAATCTGCCAATTATATACCAATTACATATTTATATACTTTATGTAAAGCACTCCCAATCCTTATCACTACAAACAACATAATTGAGAAGCAAATGCATGTACCAAAGAGTATATAAATAATAATATACTATCCATGTGGTAATTACTGATAAGTTGTTCAAAAGTATCATAATATACTATATATATGTATACATATACATATGTATATATATATATATTTTTTCTCCAAGTCTTTGACTCGTTTCTGCAATTATTACTTATTCATTAATTACCGCTATATAAAGTAGACCCAAATATTCCAAGAAAGGTGGACTGTTTAAAGTATACAGAGAAAATTGTTTTCCACTTAAAACGTACTTTCAATACAATGACTTTGTGAACTGATTAAAACAGAAATTTAACATTTAATATTTTTCAGTAAGACAATTTAAAGTCTACCTTGCTTTAAATCCATTATCCTCTTTCCTAAAGAGAACTAAGTGTGATTTCCAAATTTAAAAGGAAGTTAAACCAAAACAGTTTATCGTTTGATGCACTTAGATGATATCAAGCTTTTAGGTTCTATCCAAAAATCACATTAAACAAATCTTTTATATTGTGGAATCTTTCTCTAGCGAAGTCAAAATGTCATTTAGTCTTGTTAGGCACAGGAAAAAGAGAGAGAAAGTTCTTAGATTAAATATAGGGCACACAATGAATCAATGGATCAAAAAAACATCAACATAAAAATAGCTTAGTCTCTTCCTTACAAGACATAAAGAAAATAATGACTATGAGGAATATTTTAAGATATTCTGAAATCAAAGCTGAATGGATTATAACTTGTAAAAAATCAATGAACAACTTCATGCAATATAAATTAATTGCTTACTTTTGGAACTGTAAAATGGATCAAACCAGATTTGGACAATATTGTATATAATAATAATGAATCACCAAATGTATCATTATCCTAGGGCACTTCCTCATCAAAAGTTTTATTAGAAAGCAAAACTATCAACAGTCACATGAAAAAATATTTTAAATCACTATTACTTAGAGAAATGAAAATTAAAAGATCTCTGATGTACTACCTCACACCTATCAGATTCATTAACATGATAGAAAAGTAAAATGACAAATGCTGGAAGAGATGAGGTAAAATAGGGACACTAATATAATGTTTGTAGAATTGTGAATTGGTCCAACCATTCTGGAGAAGAATTAGGAACTCCACCCAAAGGGGGATAAACTTGGCATGTGTTTGACCTACCTAGCAATATCACTATTAGGTCTGTATTCCAAAGATATCAAAGAGGGAGAGAGGGAGAGAGAGAGACAGAGAGACAGAAAGACAGAGAGACAGAGAGAGAAAGATCTTTCTGTACAAAAATTTTCATAGTGGCTTTTTTGTTTGGCGAAAAACAAGAAATTGAGGTGATGTTCATCAATTAGGAAATGGCTGAATAAGTTGTATAACTGTGATGGAATATCATTGTGATAAAAGAAATGATGAGCAACATGATTTCAGAAATAAATTGGAAGACGTATGAACTATGACAAAATGAACAGGAGTAGTACAACATTGACAGCAATAGCAATATTTTAGCAATGATTGAAAGACTTAGCCATTCTGTTCAAGAAAATAATACAAAGCAATTGCAAAGTACCCATAATGAAAAAAAGCTATTTCTCTCTAGAGAGATGTATCATGAATTCTGAGTGCAGATTAAAGCATACTTTTCTCACTTCATTTTTCAACATAGAAATAAGCTTTACATAACTTTATGTTCATAATTGATCTCATATTGCTTGCCTTCCCAAAGGGTGGATAGGATGGGAGGGAGAGAATTTAGAATTCAAAATATTTTTAACTGCTATAAAAATAATGAGGGTGCATATGTAGGAATTTCATTGCCAAAAAGGAAGAAAGGAGATATTTTTAGGGCACATGATAAACAGGTTAAAAAAACTCATAAACAAACCCTTTTGGAATAAGCAGATATCACTTTACTATATAATAATAAAGATTAATAAAAATCACTGGAAGATTTGGCAAATTAACTAGAAGCTTTTTTATCTCTGGACAGAACCTGTAAAATCTATAAGATCAAAGAATGGGAATAAAAGATCTTCATGGGCAACATATGGATGAACTCAACTAACAAGTAAGCTAACAAAGAAGCAATGAGTAAACGTTGTCTGACTGTGTATTTGGAGAAAAGGAGGGGTTTATGACAGAAATTAAGGCAAATAATTGTCACTAGAAATTATAAAAGTATTTTTCTTTTTGTGATTCTTTTTTCAAAACTTTCCTTTTTCTTTTTTATTTTAGGCAATAGGGTTAAGTGACTTGCTCAAGGTCATACAGCTAGTATGTGTGTCTTAAGTGTCTGTGGCCAGTTTTGAACTCAGGTCCTCCTGTCTTCAGGCCCAGTGCTCTATCCACTTTGTCACCTAGCTGCCCCAAAAGTATTGTTCTTAAATAATAAATGATCTATGAAAATTCTGTAAGACAATCACAGAAATGTTGCAAAGGTTCACTTCAGGATGTAAAAATTTACCACCAGTTTAAAATCTAGCAAGATGCAATTTAGTGGCTAAAGTTGTACAAAAGAAATATACCATCTTTCATGGACTGACAAGATGAGAAAACACCCATTATGTAATTAACTGAACTAGAGGCAACTGGATGTCACAGTGGATCCAGCACCGGCTCTGGAATCAGAGCACCGGCTCTGGAATCAGGATGAACTGAGTTTGAATCCAGCCTTAGGTTGCCCAGCTGCGTGATCTTTGGCAAGTCACTTAATCCTATTGCCTTAAATAAATAAAACTAAAATAAACTAAAAAAAAGAACTAAAAATATTCTGGAGAACTCAATCAATATATTTTACAGGAATTGGAACATTATAAAAATTAACTATTCCCTAGAATCACCTAGCAATGACACAGATTCTAAAATATAAGAACTTGTAAAATAGATGTCACCATGACAAGTTACATGAAATCTCCAAGCCACATGATAAAGGTTCTGTGGACAATTACTAAAGTTCTACTGAGAGAATTGCTTTCAGTGAGAATACGGAGGATAAGTTTGTATCCTAATATTTTTATTCAACAGCAAAATGTTGTTATTTTATCCAACCATGTAATGGTCCATATAGACATAAACATAAAAAGATAATAGGTATTGAAATGTCCCATGAACATTCTTTCTGAATTCCACTGAAGAAAAGAAAAAATTATAACAGCAATAACCATAACAAAGAAGTGAGGTAGATGGCAGATTGGATAGAGGATAAGACTGAAGAGTCAGGCAGAATTCAAATTCTGTGGTGACATTCGAGTCAAGTCACTTCATCTTTCATTCTCAGTTTACTCACGTGTAAATGGAAGATAATAATAATAGCATTTATCTCACAGGTTTGTTCTGAGGATCAAATCAGATAATATGTAAAGGAATTTCCAAAACTTAAAGCCCTATATTTGCTAGATATTATTGTCATCTATGCATCTTCCAAATCCTTCATAATAAGGAGGCTTGATTTATTAAATATTATTATAACTGGAACTCATGTGTTATGCTAATTAAAGAAATTCTAAATTACTTTTATTATTTTTCCATTCAGCTTGACAATTGCTTCTTTATAGTTTCAAGTTTCTACATGTTAATATGAATTTATTATAATTCAAAGTGACTTGTTAAATATATATGAATCCCTTACCTCCTAAAATATCTTCTATTTGAGTTATCATTGGACAAATAAACAGTCTATGGCTTGGGTTTTGGGGTTTTTTTGGAAGGCAATGTGGTTAAGTGACTTGTCCAAGATCATACAGCTGAGTACATATTAAGTGTCTGAGGACAAATTTGAAATCAGGTCCAGGACCAGTGTTCTATTCGTTGCACCTCCCAGTTGCTCCAAGTCTATAGCTTTTAATTGGCAATATTCATCATATTTATGATTTATAAGGCTCAGCAATGTTCTATTACATTCTTGTGCTACAATTAGTTTTGCTCTTTCCCAATAGGTCGGGACATTATTATGTCATAACTATTGTTTCCAGGTCTTGGTTACTGCTATAATAAAGTGTTAAAAATTAAGATTTTGGTGTACATGGGGTCTTTCTTTATATCGCTGACCTCTTAGGGGTAAATATTATAGCTAGGTGAAGAAGTGTAGACATTTTAGTCACTTTCTTCGTATAATTCCAACCCGTTTTCCAGAATGACTGCACTAATTTTACATCTTAATTTTACATATTTACATAGTAATTTAACATATTACTGTGTCGTTCTTTTGACAGCTTCTTTAATGCTGAATCTTTGTCATCCTTGTAAATTTTCTGGGGGAAATTTCAGAACTGTTTTGACTTCCATGTCTCATCATTATCAATGGCATAGAATATTTTTTAATATATTTAATCGTTTGTAATCTTTTTGAGAACTGTTTGCTCATATTCTCTGATGACTCTTGATCTAAAATGGGGGATAGAGACTGGATTGTTAAATTCACTGGTATAAGGAATTCTTGACGGGGGAAATTCCTTCTACCCAAAGCTAGCTAATACTTTTCTTTGCAACTTAAAGTGTCTTATGATATAGTCTATAGCACTTACAGGTTTTACTATTACAGGTACAAGACACTCCATCTCTGCTTTCACTGGTTGCTCCTCCTTATCTTTTTTTTTCTTTCTGTCTCCTAGTGTCTTCCCCCATCATCCTTCAAGTCTCTGATAGTGCATCCTTGCACAAGAAGCCTTTTTACCATCTCCCTTAATGCCAGTGCCTTCCCTAGATCAGCTACCTATAATTTCTTCTGTATCTGGTTGATCTACTATTGGCTTTCTTCTCTAGAGAGCCTTAGTTAAAAAGCTTGGAAACATCTTTACAAGATGTTAATAATATGCCCATTTTAAAGGTGGGGAAACTAAGGACAAAGAGATTACACTATTTGTTCAGTTTTTATACAGTAAGTCTTGTGGTCTGGTATCAGTTTCTGAACTCCATAATGTTTCTATGCTTAGAAACCGTTTTTGTTTTTTTATTTTCCAAATTTTTCAATTTCAAAATTCATTAACAAATGAAGATTTCAATTTCTGAATTCATAATCTATATTACAATTACAATATATTAATATTACAAGTTAATTGCTTGTGCATGCATACTGTTCAAAACAATTTTTACAAAGAAAGATTTTCAAAAACAATTATCTGCAGCCAGAGGAATCATATCTGTAGAAACATGAAATCTAGATTGGTTTGAAAGTCTACATATGGCAAAAATTACATTTTTGTTAAAATGGAATTTATTTTACATTAGATTTCTTTCTTGAGATGAAATCAATTAGAAAGGAAAACCAATTTTATTTAGCATGATAATACTTTCAAAAATCTAAAACTCAAAAACTATGTATCACAATTTCTTGCATCATTTAAACATATATCCAGTCTTATTTTTAAAATAAAACCATCAGAGGCAGCTAAGTGGAGCAGTGGATAGAGCACCAGCCCTGGAGTTGGGAGGACCTGAGTTCAAATCCATCCTCAGACACTTAATTGCCTTAGCTGGGTGACCTTGGGCAAGTTACTCTTAACCCCATTCCCTTAAATAAATAAAATTTAAAATAAAATAAAATAAAACCATCTGCATAACTAGCAGTTATTCACTTTGCTACTTCTCTTTTCAAAAGGATCAGAGACTCATCACAGTGAAAAAAAATTCGAGTTTTTCCTTGGAATTGTGAAATAAGTTTTATTCCAGAAAAGATTGTAATTTCTGTATAAGGAATCCATTGACTCAGTAGGGAAAAGAAATAGTCCCAAGATCTAGGTTCAACATTAGAATGGGGGGAGCAACAAATTTGCGATCAAATAGCTGACTCCTAGTCTGCTAGTTACTAACTATATATGTTCTGTAGTTACTTTAACTTTCTAGTCCATTTTCTGTATATAAATTGTGAATATTATCACTTAACCTATCTCTCTCTCTTCATTTAGCTTTATGACAATTAAGAGGTCATTTTATCAAAGAGTAGCTGCATGGACCAGAAAAGTTCTAGGATGAAAGCTATGATAGGAACAAGTGAAGGTTTTTAGACATGACCATTTTTATAGGCATCAGGCAAGAATACAATGGATAAGAAGATGTTGAAAATTAATGAGAGTAAGTGAAGACAAAATAGGAAGGTAATAGGAAAAAGGGTGTGCATAGAGAGACTGGTCTTGACAAAAAGTTACACTTTCTAATCAGACAAGAATAAAGAGGGAGATCGAAAAGGAATGTAGCTGCGTGATATGTTGAAGAAAGAAAGAATAAAAGGGTGTACTTTCAGTGAATGGCTTCTATTTTTTGGTTGAATATAAGGCAAAGTACTCAGTTGTAAATTATGAATGCATGCAACCAATGGTGAATTAATACTGAATACATTTGGGAGAAGGTAAAGGAGCAGTTATGTGACTTCTTTCTTTTTGTCTTCATTA
Source organism: Macrotis lagotis (assembly GCF_037893015.1). NCBI lineage: Eukaryota > Metazoa > Chordata > Mammalia > Peramelemorphia > Peramelidae > Macrotis > Macrotis lagotis. Next base: position 4,402 of record NW_027422152.1, on the reverse strand, counting down.
GAAGCAGAAAATTTGGGTGTGGGAATAATCTAGCTTTAAAGTTCAGAAAGGGACGAAGTTACAAGAAAAGGAAAGTCTCAAAAGTAAAAGTTAACTACTGGGTCAAGATTTCAAAGCAAAGAATTGAAAACAGAAGATGATGTTCTTTGGGATACCAGAGAGGGGAAGAATGACTCACTGCAGGATAGGGTAAGAAATGGAGGGGTGGGGCACACAGGTAGAATGGAAGGTTAAGAGCTCAGATAGATAAATGTCAGAATTATGGACAGATGTACTACAATGACAGAAAAATTCAAACATGGTAACAAAAATTGCTCAATTCTGTTGATTTCTCAACCTGCTACAACCAAATATTTTTAAGTAGATGTTCATCAACTGGAGAATGGCTAACCATTCCACAGTATGGTACATGGAATTAATGGAATATTACTGCAACATAGTAGGTACATAAACAGATATTTTTTCTGGAGGGACATGGAAAGAGAGCAATCCACATTGTTGTTAGGGAGAAATGTTGTTTGTTTGATCATAAATGTTTGTCACTGATGTAAGAACCACGTTAATCCTGCAGAAAGATAGTAAATCTTTTAAATTGCACTGCTACACTCACCATCATTGAATTTTCAATTAATTTTAGGGGTAATTCAATTAGGAACACACATTTTCCTTCACGAACTACAATGAACAATGATCATTTCAACTTCAGTATCCGGTTATCAAAACAGAACGTGAGGCAAAGTGTTTAATTAAAATTTGCAATTTCGAATTGTAAATGTATTATCCCCTCACCAAGAAACTGCACTTGCAGTACTCAGAGGCTGAATGACCGAACAGACTAGAAATTACAAAATTTAGGTGCTTAGGTATCATTTGATGGGGAGACTCAAATTTAATACTGGTTTAGGATTGAGACGTAAAATTTCATTCATATACCCTTTTATAGTATTCAGATTTTCCAATAATAAGTAATTTTTGGATCAATAAAACTCTGTTTCAATTGAAAGTATTTCCCTGTAAATACTTTATAATGACAATTTTTAATAGTACATTGCACTGCAAATCCAAAGCAGGAAAATGAAAATTTATTTAGAGTTCCCAATTTCCTCATACCTTAACTGCAAATGTCACTTTTATCAGACATTGTACTGACAGAAGTCAACAGTTTGAGCAAAAATTAATTTCAGGACCTCAGATTCCTTTTCAAAATGTGATCACTGTAAAAAGAATATCAGACCATGGAAGATGCAGTCAATTCCTATTGCTACACTACAATGTCAATATGATTGTAGAAGATCATGTCTTTCATTGACTACCCAATTAAGAAACTTTGAAGAAAAGGAAATACAGGCATGAAATGCTTTGGTGGGAGAGCTTATTCACAAACAAATAGACATTGAAACTGAGTAATATTTAAGAAGGCAATATAGATTAAAATCAGTATAAAACATATGGTTAATTTTTTATTTTCCTCGGTGAAATAAGTTTGGGAACACAGAATGTGAGATGAGGTTTTAAAATAGAATGTGGCCATCATAAATGCATGGAGCTCATGCATTCCCATCAAATGTAGAATGCGATGACAGTGCCAAGACAGAACAGTCCAGAAATCTTCAAATCAATTAATTTGGTAGGCCCTCCCTTTAGAGATCTCACATTCAATATGCTTGACTGTAAAAACTTAAAATTTCATTTCAGAATTCAGTCATAATATTCAGCTTTTCAGTTGCCATTCTATTTTTGAGCATGAAATATCTTACTTGAACAGAAACAGAATTTGCATGAAAAAGAATTGAGATGACATGATTTTAGGTCACAAATTTATTTTATACTCAGAATGACAAAAATGAATAGAAACTCAAAAATCAGGATTGACCCTAAAGCTAAGTAACAACAATTCAGTTTTGAAACATAGCCTTTTAGTATTCAGAACTTTTCCAGGAAAAATTGTTGATTGAAAACAGATTCAAATTCAGATTTAGTCTCATAAATAAGAATGTCAATTCTGAGAAATTTTTATTAAATCTAAATAAAATGGTACAGTCATGTCAGATACAGGCTGGAGAACTAACAATGCTCCCAGTGGAAAGAAATTTAGTGAATAGACCTTCTGTTTTTTGTGAAATTTAAGCAAAGATGTTTTCTTAAATCAAAATGTTTTAGTAGTGCATAGTTCCTCTCAAGAAGTAAAATCAATAATGATCATTGTTCATTAATGTGCAGCCTCATTGCACATTGAACGCAATAACAGACCAGACATTTGAGAATGAAACAATTAAGCAGACCCTCCTTTTGAGACCTTAATTTCCTGTGGTATGACTGACCAAACATGAAATTTCATTTCAGAAATCAGATATAATAATCAAAATTTCATTCAAAAATCTACTTTTGAGCATGGATACTCTGACCAGAACAGAAACAGAATTGTATTTAAAAAGAATTGTGGTCACAAGATTTTAGGTTCTGGATTTAATTTCAAAGGCAGAATGACCAAAAAGCAGTGAAATTCTGAAACCTCAAGGTTCCTCCGAAGTTTAGTTCAAATAAGTAAGTTTTGAAACACTGCATTTTAGTAGTCAGAATTTATACAAGAACAATTGTTTTTTGAAGTCAGATTCAATTACCGAATATTGTATTTGATGAAGGAACCTCAAAGCATTCAGAAAATTTCAACTTCAGAACACTGAAACATAAAGGATATGTGACCATGTAGTGCCATCTCAGAAATGCCTCTAGAGAATGACTTCTGTTTTGGCCTGAATTTCAACATCCATATTCGTTTTACTGGAATTCAATTACCAACACACAATTTCCTTCAAGAAACAGAATGAACAGTAATCATTTGGATTTCAGTATAAGATTTTGAAAATAGAATGTGCAGCACACAGTTTACTTAAAATTTGCACTGTGTCCTTCTAAATGTGCTCTTTCCACACCAAGAAATTGCACTTGCAGTACTCATTGGATGAATGACAGACCAGACGAGAAATTACAAAATTCAGCTGTTTAGGAATCCTTTGTGTATCAGACTCAAATTTGATACTGGTTTACAGATCCAAACCTAAAACTACGTTCATATAACCTTGTATGGTGTTCAGATTTTCCTAAAATAAATGGATTTTTCGATAAATGAATCTCCATTTCAAAGGAAAGTATTTCCTTGGAAATGCTTTATGATGACAATTTTTAATGGTACATTGCACTGAAAATCCAAAGGAGTAGAATGCAAAGAAATCTAGATTTCACAGTTTCCTGCTACCTTAACTGCAAATGTCCCTTTTTTCAGAAATTGGACTGAAGGGACCCCACAGTTTGAGTAAAAATTAAGTTTAGGAACTCAGATTCCTTTTCAGAATTTGATCATTGAAAAAAAGAATATCAGACTATGGAAGATGTAGTGAATTCCTTTTGCTAAACCACAAATTCAATATGATCGTAAAAGGTCATGGCTTCTATTGAACAACCATTTAAGAAAATTTGAAGAAAAGCAAATAGAGGCATGAAATGATTTGGTGTTAGAGCTTATTCAGAAACAAAGAGAAATTGAAATTGAGTGATATTTAAGAACACATAGATCAATTTCTGGAAAGAAAATGATTAATTTGTAATTGTCTTAGCTGAAATGAGTTTGAAAACAGAGCATATGAGATGAGGTTTTAAAATCGAATGTGTCTTGGCACATCAAAAATGCATTGAACTCAAGAAGACCCATCACAAGTGGAATGCTATGACAGTGCAATGGCAGAACAGGCCAGAAATCCACAAACCTATTCAGTTCATAGTCCCTCCTTTTAGGGACATCAGTGTCCATAATGCATGAGTGTAAAAATAGAAAATTTCATTTCAGAATTCAGTCATAAAATGCATGTTTTCTAGCACCATTCGATTTTTGAGCTTGAAGTATGTAATTTGAACAGAAACAGAATTTGCCAAAAAAGGATTGAGATGACTTGGTTTTAAGTCATCAATTTAATTTTATACTCAGAATGACAAAAATGAATGGAAACTCAAAAATCAGGAGTTATCCTACCATTAGTTCCCATAAGGGATTTTGAGGATAGCCTTTTAGTACTCAGAACCTTTCCAGGAATAAAAAAATTTTGTTTGAAAACATATTCAAATTCAGATTTAGTTTTTGAAATTCGAATGCCAACTCTGAGGAAATTTTTATAAAATCTAAATGACATGGTACAGTCATTTCAGCTATGGGCTGCAGAAGTATTGATACTGCCAGATAAAAGGAATTTAGTGAATAGAACTTCTTGTTTGTTCGAAATTTCAGCCACGATGTTTTCTTAAAAGATGTCTTTTAGTAATGCATAGTTTCTCTCAGGAAATAGAGTCAATAATGTTCATTGATCATTACTGTACAGCACTGTTGTATGGTGAAAATGATGATGGATGA